>NW_028288783.1:1827500-1830000 GCF_059628265.1 Tinamus guttatus | reverse complement strand
TATGCTGTTGCACTTGGGCATACAATTTAATCTTTTTGTGCTGTCTCCCAGCACTTTCATTGCTGTCTATGGATTTCACATGCAGGGAAAATCTGAGCCCAGCACTAAAGAGATAAGGACAAAAAGTAATACCCATACAGGCAGATTAAAAAAAAAAAGAAATATTTTAAACGTGCCATGTTTCATGCAAGGCACAGTTTTTCCATGTTTCTGAAAGGTAGACAGATAGAGCCATTTATTAAAAAATCTACAGCACGTGTGAGCTGGGATATAGCAGTTAATAGCAGTAAAAATAGAGGAATCACTAGGAGAAAGTGTATATTACACGCTGAACCACACTGCTGTATATAGTATTAACTTGTACTGCTTTACTCACCTCATACAACAGAATCCAAATTAGGTCCCATTATTACATTGAAGGCTCACACTCAATAGCAGTTAAGCTTCTTTGAATGGATTCCCTATTGTATAAAAAGTATGCCAGTCTTTGACTGCCAAAATCAATTAGTCACATTCATTATGCCTCTATTTATTAATGCTGTACACTTTATAATGCATTTGCTGCTGAACAAAGAAAGTTATAAAATATCAAATATGTGTTATGATTGTAATTATAGCAAAAGAAGTAATGATCTCTTTTAGTCGCTAACTGGTTACAAAGCTCCTGTAAAGATTACATTAGTGGTGACAGATTTATGATCTTTTCCAAGATGTAATCCTTTCTAGTTCACATTTTTCAGAAGCAGCAGCATGTGATTGGTTACAGGTTATTGGCTTCAGTGGTTATATTCAGAAGAGATTATTGTGCTTCTGCCTCTTTTAATCCAAACGCACAATGTAATCTTAACAGATGCAATTTTAATCTGTATTGCACTGTTATAATAAAATGGGGCACCGTAAGGCTCTTTACCAATATAGGGTTCAATGTTAATTCAATGATGTTAAGAATGACTGTCTAGCACTAAAAAAACAGCAAATAATTAAACCTAATGTGAAAATGAAAGAACAACAACACTGGCATTCTTGCAGTGGTAGTTTTGGGGGGCATTTACTATCAAGTTGTCACACCTAAATTTAGAAAAAAACCCTTAATTCCAGTTATCAATATAGTACAACTGGCAGTTTTTTTGAATAACACACAGTAACAGTTGAAACCTACATTCTTTTTTACATTCCCCCAAAGATGCTGCTGCATCCTTGAGTTTACAAAGAAGGAATTTTTTTAAAAAATATATTATTAATATGAAGCAGCAAAAAGATGCTGACATATATGGAAAAATGAAAGGCCAAGTGAAAAACTTACGAAGGCTCCATATTTCCACCATAAACAGAGCATGTACAAATTGCACTACATTTCCTAACCTTGGCTCCCACAATATAGCTCGTGGCGGTACCCCAGTACTCCCTTCTTTTCCAAAAATGTGTCCAACTCTCTCTGCTTATTTCCACTGCTGACTTTGGCAGAATGCTCCATATTCCATCCACCCTTTTTTTTACAAAAAAATACTCTCTCTTAAACTGTTCGTCTGCTGTAGTCCAGTCACTGCCTCAGTCATGAACCCTTTGTTTTCAAATTAGTTGCTACTTCAAATAGCTGACTGGCATCAAACTGATTTCCTTTTAGGAATATAATCCATCTCTCTTAAATCCCCACTCAGACTTTTTTTCCATAAGCTAAATAGATCTCATTTTTCTGTCTTCACTGGTATTTTTTTAAGAATGAAAAATAACTTTTTGCCAAATGTCCCTTTGAAACTTTTTTCTTCTCTCATTCAGTGCTCTGCCATCCTTTCCTCCACTTTATATGCTTACAGGAGAGGTTTCCTGTACATTTATAAACCTTCTTTTTTATCAGCTGGACCTTGGCACTGTGACTCTTTCTGCTCTGTGAATGCCTTCACCTGAGGTTCTTCTGCTTTGGGTCTTGATCCTGCATGCTGCTACACATGCTGCTAAGCCCCTGTGTCTGCATGTGTAGCTAGAAAAACTGGAGCGTTTTGCAGCTTCAAGGCACAGGGTCTTGGGCCAAGGTGTTCTATATTTCTGCAGCGTTAAAGATCTGTCAGAGAACTCAGTGGGCGAGACTCACATAGTGGTGGAAAAGAACGAGAGCCCCATGTTACACTGCTGTTCTGTGCTACTTGCTGCATGTGCTTGTGACAGTAGGCAACTGGGCAAAAGAGTTAATGATGGAGACCAAGATGCTACCAATTTAGAATTGAGAGAGAAAAAAGAAGGGAGGAAGGAATAAAGATGAAAATGTGAAAATCAAGTGGGCACAAGACTAACCTCACTTCATCACAAACAAACTGCTTTGTCTTCTGATTTCTCTATGACATTCTCTGCCCAAGTCAATCTTTAATCTATTTTAACAAATCTCTTCCTACCGTAACTTTACCATTTACATATCAACCTGTTGTAGGCCACTGTTGTTAGTAAAACCAGTCCTGAAAATCAGGTAGAAAGTTCTTTGTTTTATCTTGACATCCACAAGAAACAT
>NW_028288783.1:1692500-1822500 GCF_059628265.1 Tinamus guttatus | reverse complement strand
AGCAAGCCAAGCTAATTAAAACA
Source organism: Tinamus guttatus (assembly GCF_059628265.1). Classification (NCBI taxonomy): domain Eukaryota; kingdom Metazoa; phylum Chordata; class Aves; order Tinamiformes; family Tinamidae; genus Tinamus; species Tinamus guttatus. Next base: position 1,822,477 of record NW_028288783.1, on the reverse strand, counting down.
CCGTGAATTAGAATATAGCTATGAGAGTAAGAGATACGGAGAAAAAACACAGAGCTGCCCACTAATACAGCTAAAAGAGCACCAGAGTCTTGCTACTTAATTGCACAGGCTACTGGCAAGCAGGTTTCAGCTACAACAGATGACTCCCCTTCAGCTTCCAAGTCCTACGCAGACCACTCTAAATCAGACTTTATTCATTACGATGAGCTGCTATGAATTGCTGCAGAATCTACCGTTAGTGTTAAGCAATATTTGTTCTAAAAAGATTTGAGGGAAATCTTGTTAAAAATTCGGAATGATATTGGAATTTTGAGAGCACGAGCTTGCCATTCTAAACCATTTGATTAAATTTAACCGTAGGAAACTCTTCCAAGACCTAATGAAGCAGCAATTACATCTGAAGAGGGAGCCAAGCCAAAAATTCTGCCATTCCAATATCTCTCTTTTGAACATCATGCTACAATATCTAATCTGCTCAGTTTTTGAGTTTATACACACAGTAAGTCTAGGAGCTTTTGGATTTGTATAAAATAAACTGTATAAGTAAACATGGCATTTGTTTTTCTTAAGTAACTACATGTTGCCTATTGTGTAAAAAAAAAGGGTATTTGTAAGATGTTAGATAGTCAAAAAAAAAAAAAAAAAGAAAAAAGTCCTAGGTATGAAATAGAATCCAGATGAATTTAAAAAAAAATATGCAAGTATTTTCTGGGACTGATTTTCTGGTCTTTGTTAAGAAACTAGTTACTTTTTTGTGTCAAATTCTTTAACATGAATGTTGATAAATAGATGCAAAAAAATGGAAAATAGAAAGTGAGAGGAGGATAAAGAAAAAACATTTAAATTTTTAAAAATAAATGCAGGACCTAATTCTGATTTCAGTCACTTTATCATAAGCATTTGCCCACACTTTGTCATAATTACTTATTTCACAGATCATTGAAGAAACGTAGATGCGTTGGTGTACGCAGGATAAAATTCAACCCCAACACACTCACTTTTCATGAAAGAAGAGCTATAACAGCTACACTCGCAATACCCTCAGCAAAAGCAGATTTCTTGGTCTTTTCAGCAACAGCATGAACTCCACAGCATAAGGATGATGCTTTTTGTGATTTAGGATGGAGCTAGAAGAATCCAAATATAGGCAAGTTGATGGATGCAATCTTGCTCTGTTTCCAGATTTCCACTATTTCTTTATCACACGTAATGGAACATTTTAGCATAATAATTCAGAGGTCTTGAGGTACAGGAGACAGAGAAATAATGTTGAAAAGCAGTTCTTCACATTTGGTTCTCACTACATCAAGTGCAAATAGTGAACCTAAACACAAAAATGGAATTTGTTCCTTCTAAAGTCTGCCTCCTTATCTCTTGCAAAGAACACACATTCATTTCCAACGCCTCAAGGTAAAAACTAAAGCATCTATCACAAGTACAGTGAATATCTGAAGGATTTGGAAGCAATCTTTTCATAATGCTTCTTTGGAAGGGAAGCAAGCTTATGAGTTACTCAAAATTCATAGAGATTATTAAGTTTACATCCACACAGCAGATATGGCACCATATTATTTCCCATCAGCGGTGTTATCACCTGCTGAGAATATCTTTTTGGTTCAAGGCAGCCATTCTTTTTGAGACATCAGCACTGTACTATGCAAACCAAAGTTGTCCCCCATCAATGAACTGTGTTTAATAGGACGGGCTCTTTATATCCACACTGAGTTCATAAAAGCTGTGTTTATCTATGTTTTAAGCTCTTCATTTTGGTGATTTTATCAGGTACTGAACAGATTTGTTCAGTACTATCAAAGTGGGCATTTCCGGGCAAATGTTTGGGTGTTTGAAAGATTTACATGGCTCCTGAGGGCTCTGCTGTATGAGTGGAGTTTGCCCTGACAGGGGGGGCACTTTATGACAAAAAACGCTGATCAACATTCAGCCTTCCTGTTCATGAATCTAAGTCTTCACGGAGTCTAAACTAAGCCTATGGGGTTTGTGTTTTCCTTCGTAGCCTTTTTGAGGCCTCCAGAAAGGTATGAAATAGATTTTTCTAGTCCTCCCAGGAGCAAGGCCAGGTTCACATCTTGACCTCAGAAACAGCACAGCCCACGAAAGGCAGTCTCCTCTGCCTGACACAAAGCCCACCACAACATGCAACGTAGGAATGAGAATGACAAGCGGTGGATGTGTAAGGAGAAGGAGAAACAATAAAACCTGACCGTATTAAAAATCCTGACAATAAGAACATCACCAAACAGCACAATTTTGGCTTCATTACAGTCATAGTTACCAAGAGCATGAACACGATATTCTTCTGAAATCAGTGCTCTCTTATTTGGAAGAAAGCTTTCAGTTACAAGTCAATAGAAACAAAAATCTCTATTTTTATTGTAGAAGATGATTATTTATTTTTATATCTTTTTGCCATCTTATTCCTTAACTGTCCTAGCATAAATTTGGGTCCTGTGACGTACAGCCACACATCGACTCCATCAACAAGACATACTAATGAAAATACAAAATAACCCTTAAAGGATTGAGTCTCCTCTCACCAACAGTCATGCAAATCAGCTCAGTCAATTGAGGAACATTGACGTGAAACCAGACAGAGGAGAGAATTATGCCCTGATGCTTTAACCAAGCTATTGTAGCATGTTTTAGAAATGTGAAAGCTGTTTGTGGGTTCAGCACCTTAGAAGTTCAACAACACAGTGTAGAAGTTCAACATTCATTTTTACGGTGCAATAATATTAAGAAACCAAAATTTGTTCCTACCCTGAATATATAAATACTGAGCTCAGGTGGCAGTTGCTTCTAAAACTGCCAATCATTTTTAACACAAAAAAAAGTAACTAGTTTTTATTAAAAAACCTAGGATTTGAATGGCTAGTTCCTAGATGCATGAGTGACAGTGTTGTTCCGGTAAGTTCCATGTACATTGATGGCAGAACGGATCCTGAAATCTCCGTGACCTTGGTGTGCAATATTTATGTCTATACCTTTAGCCTCTTGCACATAATGAGATGCAATCTTTTAGCTTTGTGCACTTCACCAGGCATTCAATTAGAAAAAGCAAATTTTGGGGGGGAAGAATGCTAAGCTATTTAGACAGAAGGTAGTGAATCAAAAATTGCAAAACTTCAGCTTTCAAAAATAGCCTAAGTGACCTCTTACAATACTCTGACCACTCCATCACAAGCAGGAGGCAACCCCTGTGAAGAGCGAATTCTGGCAAAGTTCTCTCTTCACAGATGATGCACAGCTTAAGCTATAATGAGTTTTTGGGTTACAAATGCTGAACGCATTAATATTCCTTGATGATAATTATCACAGTATAAGCACCTTTCCCAATGTGAGTAGCATAAAGCAACTGAAGCAGCATTTTTACTACATTTGAAACAAGCTGGAAAATGGGATTTTCTACTCTTGTAACCTGAGGTCAACATACATCAAGCTATGCATATTAAATACGTCTACCCTATATAACTGTATAGACCTTTTCATATATTCACACACATCCATTCAACTAACAATGTAATTTTTGAATACCTACGCAATTAAGCTATATATTTAAATGTGAAAAATAGATCCTACATTTTAAACAGGGCCAAATAATTTGTAAACAGATTACACTGATATTCTTTAGAAAATTATTTTTCTACAGTGTTAAAAAAATCAAGTATTAGCTGTGGATACAAATTGAAAATTAAAAAGATACATACATTCACTCAAACGGAATATAAAATTTGTAGAAAAACACTCTCTTCCACCTTCAGGGGTTAAAGTACCTACGACGCGGTACTCTTAAATCGGGATGAAGTCCACCACACACAGTATTCCTGTTTTTAAGAGCCCCTCCACGCGCCGCTCCCTGGTTTTTGCACTGGTGGATTTTTGAGCAGGTAACACGGAGCGCCCCCGAGCGAGGGGAGCCCCAGGCCCAGGGGAGCCCCTGGACGCTGCTGGTGCCCCACGGCTGCTGCTCAGAGGCGGCAGAAGCCTCGGGCCGGCTCCGCGTGGGGCGACGGGCGCCTCGTCCGAGCAGCAGCGGCAGCAACGCGAGCGCTTCGGCAGGCAGAGAGGCTCACGCAGCCCTCGCAGGCTGCTCCTGGCCCTGGGCATGGGAGTGCAGGTGCTGCCCGGCACCCAAACCCCAGGAGCCTCCCCAAGAAGCTGCAAGATCACCACCAAGCCCATACCCATCCCAAATGTCTTCCATGAATAACACGGGATGCTATTCTTTAAACAGTGTAAATGGCCTTGGTTGTGCTTTAAGTGCAAGACATTTAATTACTATACAAGTGCTTACTGAGGATTAATTAGCATACAACAAGGATCTGCAACATGCGGATGTTTGTCAAAGAAGACAGGGTTTCTAATGATTTATTATTGTTTGATTAACAACATCGTGCGGCAACTATATTATTAAATCTCTATTTTGCATACTACAGAACCTAAAAGTGTTACTTAGTGATGTACTGTGCTAGTCTCAGAAGAGGAGAACAACTTGATCTCTGCTCTTCTATCATACCCAACTCAAAAAAAAATCGTTCCTACAACCCACAGGTAAGGAGCCTTTAAAAATACTACATTGTCGATGCAGGGTTTTTACTGAATGCTATCATACTGTATTAATACTGTGTGCAAATAAGCTCAGTGCAGTTTTCCCCTAACAATGACAAAATTGGAGTCTGTTTGAGCCCTTATTCCAAAAAATAGGAATCAATTCTGATGTTCTGTGGGTGGGAAATCTGCTGAATGTATTTATGCCATGTTGTCCTGCACTTCATCTGGAATATGCCATGTTACAACTATTTCAAGAACCAATATTTTTTACTCATGTGCTGCAAAAAAAATGTCGCAAAATCCCATTTGAATATATGGCAAGGTTTTGAGGGACCTTTTGCTAAATATTTGACGTCACTTTTGGCTTATTAAATACTGTGATGTGAAAGCCATGAGAGGATCATAGGGACCACCTGCCATTTTTTTTTTTCACTGAGCACTGGGGCTCACTTTGAGCCCATTCAGCAGCAGAACGGATGCATTTCAAGAAGTATTCCTTCTTATCAGATCCTAGCAATGGCACCTTCCTATTATAAAAATAATTAAACCTGTCTTTGGTTAATTGTGTAGGATCTGTTCTCTCTTAAGTTAGAATTCCCTTTCTAGCCTCTCCACTAAAACGTTTGAAAAGATCATGTCTGGAAATTAGAAGTGATGTAGTCAAATCAGGGTGGCACAAAATATATTGCTTATGTGAAAGGCAAACCTTGGGGGAAAAAAAAAGTCAGGTACATAACATACAGCTTTGGTTTATCATACATAGAAACTGCATGACTGACCATTTTACAGGAAGAAAATCGAATACATTTTTATGCACATCAAAATGCATTTGACAACTAGATAATACACTGACAGTCATGCTAAAAATACAGAGGTAAAACTGAAAAATACTCTCTACGAATAAACACTTCCATTAAAACAAAATCACAATAACACGGTTCACAACAACAGACATACTGCAGTACGAATCACTGAAAACAAATTTAAATCCACAGTGAAATGTATTAATATAAACTAACAGAAAAAAAGCTCTTGGTATGGAATTGCCTGCAGAGTGTGCATTTATTCTGTAAACACTGTAACAATGATTATCTGTCCTTCTAGCCCTCAGTGGAGACTCCAGCTTTTGAAAATATCTTGTGGTGACTTACTAAATTCAGGCTATTTCAATTAGCATTACTGCACATTAAAAATTAATTGTATTAAAGAGTGGATTAAGGTTTAAATTTCAATTCTATAGTGTGTACGTTAGAAATGGCAGCTAAAAATCAATGCTCTCTGGCCCATAATCGGAAGTTTGTACGACCAAATAGTGTGGGACTGGCGTCAGTTCTAAAAGAATTGATAGTTCAATTCAAGGTGTGTCAGTTCTAATTCCTGATTTAAATTGGAATGCTACACAGCCACAATAGTAAGATAAAGAAGAAAATGAAAAAAGCTGCTTTGTAATGAAAAAAAAAAGTGTCATCTTCATAAACATGAAAAAATCCAAATTACAGCTCAAAACTCATATATTTGGTATCACTGAGATGTTTTAATGGGATGATGACTTCATTAGGGAAGACTTTTTTTCTGTATTTAGAGCATGTTTTAAAATACTATCCAGAATTGCAATTTGGGCCCCAATCTTACCAATACGCAAGAACATATGTGACTTTAATCCTGTATAAAAGAAAGTTTATAGCATTCATTTATATGAGTAAAACCGTATGCCTACTTCTATGTTTGCAGGACCAGACATTTACATTACAATTCATGATGCACAGAGGTGTCACGCAGGTCCACCTCAAGCTTTTACTGTTCCTCCTGAGGGATATATGAAGGACACAGACGCAGATACACAACTAAACCTGGGCACCCTGCAATACTTCCATGATGGGGCACATGTCTAATGCAGGAAATCCTGGGAAGGACAGCAGAATATTTAGGTGCCTCAGATTTCAGATTTACAGAGAGAAGAGTTTGTGGCAATGGACAGTGGTTCTCCCAGCCACTGGACAGAGTCCAGTGCAGGGCTACAGGGATGATCAGGGGCCTGGAACATCTGCCCTATGAGGAGAGGCTGAGGGAGCTGGGCCTGTTCAGCCTGGAGAAGAGAAGGCTGAGAGGGGACCTGATCAGTGTATATAAATACCTTGAGGCAGTGAGGAGGACGGGGCCAGCCCCTTTTCAGTCGTGGCCACCGACAGAACTAGAGGAAACGGCCAGAAACTGAAGCATCAAAAGTTCCACAGGAACTTAAAGAAAAAATTCTTAACAGTGAGGGTGACAGAGCACTGGAACAGGCTGCCAGGAGAGGTTGTGGAATCTCTTTCTCTGGAGATCTTCAAAACACACCTGGATGTCACCCTGTGCCATGTGCTGTAGATGTCCCTGCTTGAGCAGCAGGGTTGGACTAGATGACCTCTAGAGGTCCCATCCAACCTTAAGGATTCTGTGATTCTATGAACCTCAAGGAACCGTCTCAGTTAGCTGTAATCTCCTGAGCTGCCCTGTTGTTGTGAAATATAGGACAATTTCTTGGCCTCCACATAGATGGAATGAATTATTATCTTCCAGGTTACTGTTTGACAAATCACAACTTGACTTCATGACCAAAGGCTGCTTCTTGTACAACTAATGCTGAAAGTTGCACTCTTACTTTGCTGAAATTTTTATTTTGGCACTGCCAGTGTATACTGGAAAGTTTTTTGGAAAGTAAATGCCTTTAATAAAAACATTCCTGTCCATAGAACAATAATAATTCTTATTACTTGCGTGCAACTCAATTTTGCAGAAAGTTTCTTGAGATCATGGCACTCGATAATAAACTGACACTATTGCTACAACCCTTTCTTTGAATGTGAACATAGTGCTGAAAGGGGGAAACAGCTCAAACAATTTTTTTTGCACTCTTCTTTATTGGAAAATATATGGAGAAGAGCAGGAAGGGAGAAAACATGCTGCACTTGCTATGAATCTAATAGGATTCCAGCCTGAAAATGGTTACCAAGAAATACCTGTCATTTTTATCAGCAATCAACTGCTTTTTTAAAGAGTAAATGATGCAGAACATTGCCAGTCCAAGTGACAGACCAAGCTGGCATTGCTAAAGTACTGCAGAGCCACCCACGATACCAGGGCTGGAACTGAGGAGTGACTGGTGGCACCTCACAGACAAGTTGATGTTCACAATGTTTCTTCAGATCCCCAGTGCTGTGCTGATGTCCAACAGCAAGTTTGGTATCAAGAGAGTAAAGAAGATGGGATGTAATAACAACAATAAAAAAATAATCTGGTGCAAATGGACCCTAAGGTGTAGTTGTCATCCCCACACAACAATCACCCTTCATTGCAATTTACTGATGCTGCTTCATTACAATAGAGTATACAAAGGGGGCAATATTAAGGCATACTATTTAAAGCTACAAGATCTGTGGTACCAACAATAGCTGGTATTAAACCTGGATTATAGATTAAAAAACAGAGAATATTAAAAAAAGATTTCTTCTCAAGGTGCATGTGTCATGTTTACAAGACTTACTTAGACAAACACCACAGTAAGTAGTTGAAGCTAAAAACTGATGGTATATTTTAGAGGGTAAATCCCCAAATTCTTTATAACAGCACAAAAACAATGACTTTAAATTTAAACAACAACCAAGGAAGAGTGAGAAATTCAACTGGTGTGTAAGTTATTGGAATAAATGAAAATTGAGATGGAGATTTTTGCAAGGTATGGAACCTGCCGAAAAGATGGATCTTGCAGCAGCTTTAGCAATTGGGCCAAGGACAAGTGCCAAGTTTCTGAAGAGGAATAAACCAGCATTACTGACTTATGGATGCCATGGCAATTTCTGGTAACTGTTGTCTACAGGTTCTGCTGTGGGAAGAAATGAAGGACAATCCTTGTTGTGTGGAGAAGGTGATCTCAAGAATGAGAGCCTGCTGGAGCACATCTCTTAGGACCGCTGATGTAGTAAAAGAGAAGGAAGAACTTTTGCTTTTCATTGGCTTCTGAAATGGAGAGGGAACAGGCACTAAATGTTGCTCTAAACAGATCAGTAAAATTCTGCACTAGCCAAGAAATAATAGCAAATAAGTATAGAGTAATAGCTTACTATTTACAGCATTATAATACTTTCGTTCCCAACATACATTAACTAATTTGTTCTGACAAATCTCTATACTTCACATTTCAGTGACTTATTCCAGGCTATAGAAGTCGTCATTGGAAATGTTGGAATTGCCACAAAGTCGAGCCCATTCTGATTCGTGTTTTGATACCCTGAAACAAAAGTTGCCTCTTTAGCCGGTAAATTGCCACAAAGTCTGGGAAAACAGGACTTGCAAAAAGAAGTCCCCTCTCTACTGAGAAGAAGGGATGATACCATAAAGCAAAAGGAGACAGAGGTATAGGACTGTGTAATGCTGTGGAAAAGTTTACCATACTGTGTAGGAGATGATGGAGTTGGACAGTTCAGAGTCAGAAAGCATTTCAAATCTGGTTTGCAGAATATGAATGGAAAAGACACAATTCCAAAAAAAAAAAAAAAAAAAGGCAGCTGGAGTGTATCTAGAGCGCTTCTCTCGTCAGAGAATAGAACTTCTACTGAACTGGCGAAGAAAGCCACCAGTTAACATAAAACATGGCCAGGAAGACCCATTGCAAGGGGTGAAAGAGATGCACAGGCAGCACAAAAAGAGCAGTTGATGCAAAATATGATAACCTATGTGACAGATCATGGAAGTCAGTGTCCTATTTTGTGTCGCCTAATTTATTCCCATGCACCATCCTGAAGGATTTTTCCTGACGGTACAAATTGGGTCTAAACTGCTAGGCACACTCCATCACTGGCATAAATGCAGCAGCAAGTAAAAACTACAGAATTTTTCCATTATCAAGAACTATTCCTGAGATTAAATTTTCTAACCTAGTTCTCTAATCAAATGTATTTACTTCGATATTCATGTATTTCATCTTATTTTCATTTTTTTAAAATTTTATTTTTATTTATTTATTTATTTATTTACATTTGGACACATCTTAATCAAGGCAATTTAAAAATACTATCCCCATTAGGTGTGACTCAAAGAGTAAGGGCTCTTAAGGAGAAATATGGGTTAAAAGTTCAAATCTGGTAGTAAGTTGTCACTCAAATGAACAGTATTAACTGTTCTGGTAAAAATTGGTTTTGATTTGATCATGTTACGACAGTTTGCAAATCACACTTTGCACTAAGTGATATTTAGGTTAGACTTTTTAACCAAACTTCTAAGCAAGTGGAAGACTGTTACTCCTAATTTAAATAGGTAGTAAACACAAACATCTCCCAAGTTGTTCAGTGAATTACACAGGGCTCTGCAGGAGTCTCATTTGTTTTCTCCTTGGGGATTTTTTTGCACAGTTATCTAATGTCTTGGCATTCACATAGGTGGGCAATGAAAAGCAATGAAGCTAGAGGTACAGAGGGTTCATTGTGAAGGCTGCTAGTAAGCGGGTTGGGAAAGAGAGTGCCCAGCCAAATGGCTAGATATTAAGAATATACTGTTGAGGTTTTGAACTAGTGCTTTCAAATAAAGTACTGTGTGTGAGAAGACTCAAATTGTGCGGCTAGACACGGAAAAAAAGAGAAGCAAAACAGGATGTCACAGACATATCCTTAACTCTGGTCACTGTACATGTGTTTTATGATTGCTTTTGATTATACAAATATACTATGCCTTTTATCATGCAGACTAATCCAAACAGGGAACTCACACCATTCACTATAAATGCAATGAATGAGGCAGTGTTTTGAAGTTAAGCTTTGTCCTACACACTATGAATAGCATATTCTGTAACGTCTCTTGGATAAGTACCATACATATCAGATTATATTCATGTAATAAAAATAATGTGTTATGTGGCTTTGCACCTTTGAGCTGGTCTCCTTCACTCTGCCTACCACTTCATTTCCTTTGGGGCTTCTCCTAATGCTCTCGAACTGCACAAACAGTCAAACAGCTGCTTAGTTAAAAAAAAATAAATCTGCCAAAATGAATGTTTCTTCTTTCTTTCTACCTATAATTGAATTTACATCTGTAATTACCTTAGTTAAAGGAAACAGGACAGAATTACTTGCCCCATTTATATGTTGGTCCCTTGGATTAATCTGCCTGTTTCACTAAGATGGTATGTAATAATATTTCACAGGAAAAATGCTGAGGTAGAACTTTATGGTCTTGTCATTTTTTACGCACAGTAATGCTAATTTATTAATATTTATATTTAGCAGCTATTAATTAGATTTTTCTTCATTTATACCCATTGTTGTAGTTAAAGCAGGTATCTTACAAGCAGAAGGATATGATAAGCAGGCCATTCAGCTCATATGTACATGCATACTAACATTATATAAAAAGAGGGTGCATTTAATCACAAAGCAATTCAACTTGTATTTTAAGAAAGTATCACTATTCCACTTTATTATTGATTTTCACTTGCTCCACCTAATGAAAATAACTCTGATACATGAAGAAGGGTGTGTGAAGGAATATCTTCTGACCTTATGCAGTCAATGACACATGAAAATAAGGATTTTTACCTAAATATTATTGTAATCTCTCATAAAAGCAGAATTAAAAGTCCTGCTTGCAGAAAGAGTGTGGTAGCTCCACAACTATGTCAACAGAAGGAGTTACTTTCCTCAGTAAGGATCATTGAGTGTGTCACTGGTTAATTCCTGTTCTATGCTCCTCATTAGCATTACTCTCAAGTTTCTGGTTATCATATCCGAAATATTAAGACATAATAAGTACGAAGGTGCAGATAATTGGATATTAACCAGAACATACTTGACTGGGCAGGAGGTAGGGCCTTGCTTAAACTAATCCTGAAATGTATTAATCACCAATTAATGAATGGGTTTCAAATTCATTTTCTATTATAGAACACCTCTGAGTATCTAAGCTTTTTCTAATAAAATGAGTTGGAATAACAGGATAGGAATAAGAAACACTCCAATTTGAGGCTGGTTTGAATTAATTCCCTATAGCTTGTTGTTAAGTTCATTGAAAACAATAATCCTAGTATGAGTGACTTTTTTTTATAAGGCTGAGAAAATATAACCATATATTATAGCACTTACAGGCTCTATTTGCAGGTGCAAATGGTCATACAGAGGCTAAATTCAGAACAGAGCTACTTCACTGGAGAAATGCTACTGCACCATCTATATTTCTTAAAAGCAAATATACCTCTTTAAGATGAGCAGCGCAAGTACTGGACCAACTCTATATGGATGCTGCCAATTAACGATTTTCAGTATGAAGACAGGTGTACATATACTTCAACATCCTGAAAAAGTCTCTCAGACCACAAGACCCCTGTCCCCCAAAATGTAGTCTGGTCTGGTCACCTGGGCCCTTGGAGGAAGAAAAAGAAGGGAGGACAAATGCATAGAGATGATACAATTCTGGGAAAATGCCTGGGGGGAAGTTAATAGCAGAATCCTCAGTTTGAGCAACTTTGCTCATTCTGCATTACCCTTTGCCAGCACCAATAGCTAGCCTGAAATGGCTACACTTTTCCCGGATAAGGGGGTAACTGGTTGCATATGGTCTAACTCTCCAACTAAAGGAAGTTTTTGATGCCTGGATAGCTTTAAAATTCAAAAGAAAATAAAGAAAAATAAATTATTGGTCTTTTTTTCTCTCTCTCTCTCTCTTTTTTTTAACATGTCCAGGATTATTTTTAAATTGATACCTTGAATGTATGGCTTACATATGTTTATGCTACTTATTCTTTGAAATAAGTGTGCCCACTACTGTACCTGAAAAAACAGAGAGATTTTTATTTCTTACTAATGAAGAAAATTACATCAGACATGGTTGAAGTACTATTATTCCCCTTTCTCTCTTCTTCCCATCCTCAGCGTTATTTACATTGATGTGAATTGCAAGTAAACCAACATTATCCATCTCTCTGTTTTTTTCCTTAATTTGTTGACTTTAATTTTAGTAAGTCTTAAATAAGCGCTTACTGAAGATGAAGTAAGATATGCAAGCAAGTAGTCCTTTTATCAACAATTTTGCCACAGAAATACACAAACATTTCAATGGCTCTTCATTAGCAAACAAATCAACAAGTGATATTTTAATGCATGACTTTATTCCATCTCTGTGGGGACCGTAGTTGAGAGTGTGATGTACAGTACAGAGAAAGGAATCATCAGCCACAATGTCCCAGGGCTCTATCCATTGAGGACTTCTCAGCCTCTGCTTAAAGAGTGCATTTAATTGACTGATAGACAGTAGCTTCTTTGTTCACAGAAGACAGCGAAGTAATGGCAGCTTGAAAATCGTACCATCTACAGGATCTCCTGAGACTAGTAACAGGGGGATATGTGTCAGGAATAAATAAATAATCTAATTATTAAGCCACTTCCTGTCAAGTTAACTCCAATTTGTTGGCTTTTGAAGGCAACAAAACGAGGCATTTTTCCTCATTATGCTTCTCTTTTTATACCACTGGTAATCACAGGCGGATTAAAGGGTGCCTGATTGGTTTTTTTGTCAAGAACTGAGAAGCAGCCAACAGTACAGAAAAACTGAGTTGGGGTTAGAAGAAATTTCATGCTTGTCTCCTTTCCAGCTCCCTAACAGCCCACACTGCTGCCCCATACAGTGCTGCCAGCTGTACAGCAAATGTGTACCCCTCCGACTGCGGCCTACCAGGCCACAGGCTCCATCCTGCGAGCTGTGAGATACCTTGCAATCTTGGCAGGTAGCTACTGCTGTCATAGGCATAATTCTAAAGGTGACCTACGAAACCCCGTCAGCTCACCAAATGCGGCAATATGAGCAGCTGAAGCTCGACACCCACTCTCCATATTGGCTCCTTTTGTTTCGGTTCCTGCACTTGAAAAGCAGGGGGGCAACATGGGGCCACGCTCCAGCTACGACTCAGCGCCTTCCTTGCTAAGGGCACGGGCGATTTAGGAAAGCGATGGCAGGGCTACCCCCAGCGCTGGCAGCTGAACGTGGCCCGAAAGGATGCGCTAAGGCAGCCGATAGAGCCTGCAATACAAATGGTCAGCGGCAGAGAACAAAAGGGAAAGCTGACACAATGCCATTAATTCATCCTGCGGTGTTTAAGTATTAGCATGCACAGTATATCACGTCCCCAGCGAGGAGGAGAATCTTGCAGGAGGGGGACGGAGAGGGACAACTTCAGCACCGACTGGCATTCTCTCCACAGCATCCTTTTCATCACGCACTGCTAATGTGACAGACATTTCTGCAAGGAAGAGCTGCAGCTTTGGTGTGGTTTCTTTGATTTTCTCTATAAATAATCTCCCTGATTAATGGACAGATTCAAATGCTCTGCTATTATTAGTTGTATTTAACATTAGAACATTTTCACCAATTTTACTGCAATTTTTTAACTCTCCTCCCCACACACACAAAGAAGAAAAGAAAGAAAAAAGAAAGAAAAGTAAGATTCTGAAATGTTTGCACATTGCGTCTTGACTTAACCATTTATGAGTTTAAATGCTTGGACAGCCTTTCCTAAAAAATACTGTCTTCAAAAGAAAGCAAGCGCTCCTGATTCAAACTCTTGAAATGGAAATGTCAGCTGCAACGAGAATAGCTTAGTGGGTGAAATCATACACCCCTCACGGGGAGAGGGGAGCTCTAACCCGGAGAGGCGGCATAACTTTAGGCACAGCGAACGGTGCCGTTCTAGCATGTTTACAGCTGCCTTTCCGTTTCGGAATACATCTTGGATTTTTTGTTAAATTGCGCAGATAATTAAAGCCTCTTCATATTTACAGTCTGCTTCATTGGTACCATGAATTCTGTTTTCAGTTACTGTCTGCAAATTCCCTCTCTGCACAATTTCATACTAAGCAATAACACTTCATTTTACATAAGTTTTATCTGATGTCCCCATACAGAGCTGCCAGCTGTACAGCAAATGTGCAGCTCTCAAACCGAGGCCTACTAGGCCACAGGCTCCATCCTGAGATCTGTAAGGCACCTTGCTGTCATTGGCAAGCATTCCCTGCTATCACTGTTACCATCGCTCCACACTACACACAACTTAAAATCATCTGATTATTAGAATTTGTGGTCCACACTCCATTTTATCCTTTATTTAATCTATCCCCAGATCACACATTTGTTTAAATGTTTTGGCTGGTTTACAAATCATGCGGCCATCTGCACAGTAGGTGTGACACCATTTTTTAGACAAAAGTTACATTACCAAACAACAAAGATAAAGTCATTTGAAATGCTTTGGTGTTTGTTATTCTGCCCGGTCTGCTTGGACCAACTCTAAGAAATAAATAGAATTATCTGTGTAAATCGATGAACATCTATGAAAAACAACACCCAGCAGAACGCAGAGCTTGCTCCATTACCTACGTTAATATCATGACAGCTGAGGAGAGATGACCTGGCCCACTTCTCATCTCTCCTGTACAGATGGCTATTAAAGAGAAAGTATCCCTTTTGTATGGTCCATGTAGAAACCCTTTATGGGCTTTTCAAATAAGCCAGCATTGCCCACATGAGGGTAGCTTTCTGTTAGTATTAAACAGCACAGATTTCATCTATTTTTTAACCCAGTTCCTCACAAAATAAACCTACGTTTTCTCAGATTTCACAGCAAATGATGATTTTGCTGGATATTTCATTATCCATCTCTGCATTTTGTAGACAACCCGACAAAGTCTCCTCTAACTTTCTGGCAACTTCTTGCCAGTTCTAACTGTAAATAAGAGAGTAATTTTCTGGTACTATGAGGAACCTTCCCTTATATATAAAATGACAATTTCCACATCTTCTCACTGAAGATTCAGCAAAAGATGGGATACAAAGGAGGTCTCTACCTCCTTCATCCTCTGCTGGGGACATGCAGATCTTTTCCTTTTCTCTTCTACATTAAGAGCATTTACAGTGTCAGTCTTACTGTATAGCAACTAATTCTGTTATTTCTGAAGAAGTAATAGTTGAGCTCAGCATAATGCAACAAGTATTAGTTGCACTATACAGTTTTCTGCATATGTGAAAGGAAAATAATATTTTCTAATGACCTTAGGCATCACACTAGATATAGAATGCATGAATGATGCATGATTTTACAACCAACAAGGCTAAAGCCTTACTGGGCTCCAGAAAGCCCAATATTTATACCAGAAACCTGGTATTTCTTTTGTCTTGACATCAGTGATGTTGTCCACATGATCTGTAATCATACTGTATAAATGTGAGGCAAAAAAGATTATTTATTTCTAACATTTATTATGTATGCAGTTAGTGCATACATAATGAAGATATGCACATCCACATATGTATAAATATATACATTATCTATTTTATATCACTGTCACAAAAAAGTTTTGTACTAAAAGCTGTTTTTATGTCTTCTGATGCTTACATGCTAGTTGTTATTGTAGAACAGCTTGCAATGTTTCTTTTAAGATAAATTAATGAATTAGTTCTCAACTTCCATACACTGTCCTTTTTAAACTATAACTATTCTAGCACAGATTTGCTTAGTTGGCGCCTGATGAAGTATTTACTGGTGTAAATTGCAATCCTCCTGTCAGCTGCAGGGTTGTTTGGACCTGTTTTCCCATTTGTTTCCTAACTTTGGCGCTTTTCATTTTTTCATCTTTCCCTTCACTTCCTCCCACTCCTCCTCACACCTGCCACCTCGCTTAATGCTGCACAACATCCTCCCCTCAGAAAAGAGCTCCCCCCTTCACCATAGCAGACTTCACAAAATGTGCATGACACTGAAATGTTTTGAGTTTTTTCTTAAAAAAAAAAAAAAGTCTGTTTATTCATAAGAAATGACCTATATAGAGATTTTCAAAAGTAGGGCTGTGAGAGGGCACTGAATCCTGACTGTCACCTTCTTCACTCCTCCTCCCCAGGTTTTCAGAGGGGTCATGGCTCTTGCAGGGATAGCGAGGCTTGCTTTCTCCATAGACACAAGTAGCAGCAAACCACAAAGATTGTGGCTGTTTCCCCCGCTTTTATCATTCTCTTTGTCAGCCTGATCAGTCCTCAATGGTAAATGTGCTGCTCTGTTGTGCACAGCCAGCGGCTCGCAATTTGCTCACTATGTTTCATGAGACAGTTGTTTGTGGCTGTTTGGAACACATTTACCTCTTTGGGGATTTATGCGCTAGTTGCAATGCCAACCTCCATAGTGATAGAGATTTCTTTCTAACTAAAATAGATAATTAGAAGCTCGTAATTATTGGTCAAGAATTATCAGAGTGAAAAAAATTAAGCTCTTCATAAATAGTTCTTGGCAATGTCATCTCTTTACATTATCTCATGCCTAACAGCACTTTATTCGGAGCACTAACAAATCTACACTTCTGCTGCTGAGCCTCATAATTTTATATGGAGTAATTCCTTTTCTGAGTCAAAACTCTCTCCATTCTGATCACTCTGTATGTGTGCAAAATCCTAGGGATTATAGGAACTGTTTAGTCTGCTTACACCATAGTGCATCAGGTACTAGAGATGTGAAGGAATTGGGGGTGGAAAAATAATCTTTAGCTTGCCTACTTAAAATAGGAGGCAGAATATGAGCAGCAGACAACACAAACAATGGCAAACTCTCTTTCCATGCTCTTGGGTCAAATGCCAACTGTAAACTATGCGAGCAAGACAAAGGGATCCCAGAAAGCTTCCTTCCTTTTACCTATACCTGTTACCTTGCCTTTTACATATAGTAATAGCATTTTCTCAGGAAAAGCTGCTAGGAATGCAACAGATTCCACTCAGAGAGAAAAGCAGAAGAAAGAAATAAGGCTGTGGAAGAATTACGATGTTTGCCAGCACTTCCTAAATAATATCAAATGTGCCCAGATTTACATTTACTCCTATTTTACTTCAGTAAGATACAAAACTGAGATATGGTTTTATCAATAGATTTCCCCTAGCCTAAGCTCCGAGCAGTGTGTTGTTTAGGCAAACATGGACATTGCTTGACAAAACACAGTATCTAGGGAAGTGAGGGCAGATCTGGCAGTCGGGGCTCTAGAACTTTCAGTCCCTTATGCTAAACAAGGAATTCTGTTTCATTGCCTCTTTGTCCTCATCTATCCAATGGAAAAGGCTTGTTGCCCCATCTCATCATAAGGATGTTGGGAAAACTAGTAAAGGATATGGAACAGTTTTAAACTTTGAAGTCTTAACTGTGATTTATAAAAGTAATGAGCTTGTAATTACTGATCCAAACCATCCCAGGAATGTCTTTTTGATCTCTAACTTGCATGCAACTAACAAATGCAAATTGTTCTGTTGTCAAAGATACCTAGGGTTACACTTCATTGGGTCATCTGTAGATTTTATTTTCCGTTAGGTGGCATAATCCTTCTTGTTGAATTGATTGAAATGTATAACAAAATATACCATCTTAACAAAGAAGAATAAGAGGCTTTTCAAACAGCCTCTAATCCTTCTTCCCTTGCTAAATATCTAGTTGAGATTATATTTGATTAGACAAAAACACACACAGACACACAACCTAAAAATATCTACCCTCAGTGGAGATATTTTAGGCAAGAAAGCAATGCCACCTGTCTTATTTAAAAGTCTAAGTAAGTTGCAAACTGGGGTGCTTTAAACATATCTTCACCTTAGTGAACTTCCATAATGCATCCTCTCTCTGGATGATAGCAGCATGAACTCAACTTACACTCAATGGACACAGTAATCAAAGAGGACACTAGCAAGTCTCCTAGGCTTCCAAACTGCTAAAAAGCTGGTAAGCAACAACTCAATCACTCAAGCCTTTGATTAGCTGAGCAAGTATCTCTACAAGTGCTTCCCACTCACTTTTGAGTGGAGGTTGGTAGATGACCTTGTACCTTCCTGGGGTTTGTTCCTTCTCCAAGCTGTTCCTGCTATCCTCCTTTCTCCTCTCGTCTCTCTTCTGTTCTTTTGTTATCTTTCTCTATTTCCAGTGAGAGTTAATTTACCCCTTTTCCATGTACTTTCTTCCCCTATTAATTTTTATCCCTGTTTATCCCTGTTTATTTTCAATAGTAGAAATTCCCTCTGCCTTTGTTCTCCCTGACCTTTCTCCTGTCCAATATATTGCTCTTCCTTTTCTCATTTCACTGAACTCATCTGGAGTCCTTCAGGTTAGAAAAAACTAATCTACATGCAGTAGTAATTGCAGTATAGATAATGCCAAACATTTTACTCTGAGAGGCAATATACTTCCCAAGACTGTGTCATGATGTCTGGACCTGAAGGCGTTTATTGCCCCTACATTTGATCTAGGGATTATCACTCCCCTTGACTTTTAGCGCCTGCCTTCCCATATTATCTCCCCCCTCCCTTGCATGTAAAGTCCTTTTTTTTTTCCTCTCTCTCTCTCTCTTTTCCTGAAGCTTTCTCACTTTCTCTTCCCCAGAGAAGTGAAGACACTACATCTTGTTCTGCCAGTTTCCTACTGGGGAAGGGGGTAGAGAGACATATTTTATGAGACACACATAGAAAAGGGAGGGGCCAAGGCATTTTGGACACCCGGGTTTTTGTTTGGCAAATGGGCTGGGGCCACAAGTCAATATTCACATAAATGTAATATGTTTTTTAATCTGCATATTGATATACGCTCAGGTATCTTCAGCTCTGTGTGTGGGATATGCATTTTATGCAATTGTTTTACACAAATGTTTTTGGGTACATATTTTCTATATTATTTATAATACTATGATCTCAACTACAGATACAAATAAACTATGGCCAATTTAAAAAAAAACCTCAGTGTCACCTCTTGAACTTTTCCCTCTAGACAGCGCATGGACTTGGAAAAAGGCATGTGAACAGTGATGCAGAGTGAAATTAGAAAGATAGTTAAGGAAAAGTCCAATTGGCAGTAAGAAGGCTAACAGAATTGGCGCGAAGAAATAATTTTTCCCTGCGCTTCGAATTCTGAGGTTATGCTCAAAACTCTCTGACAAAAAGGATGATGTCCTTTTCACTCCACGCTGACACAAAATCCCCCTGCATTTGCTTTATTGAGGCTGCAGCATTAGGAGCGGCACTGTTAAGGCTGGACACATGGATAGGAATCTTCCACTGAACACAGATTACCACAAGCATAGCCAGCAAATCTCCCTGCATGTTTTGCAAGCTCCTTTTTTATTTCACTGGGAATATATTATATTAAGTACATGTAAATCTGTGTCACTATGGTTATGTCATGAAGCAATATCATGCATGATTAGATATAACACAGGAAAAAACAATTACATATTTTTTTAAAAGATTCTCTTTCTCTTTCAACCTCATCCAACTTTTAGGAATAAAACATAAGCAGTTAATAGCTCAGTTTAAGAAAACCTCGGTCTTTTCAGATCTGCAGACTGACACTAACTGGATTTGTCTTGCTTTACTTTCCCTATCCCTCCTTCTCTCCTCCTATTTTTCCTTTTACTAAAATACCTTGAGAAAAAGAAAAGAAAAAGAAAATCTGAGTATGTCATGAAAGGTGAAGGACTCTTTGCTGAAATAGGAAGAAGCTGGGGAGTGGGTGGCAAGGAAACACACCACGCTGACATTCCAGCATCACCCTTACCCACAAAATGTCCTTTCCCCTCTCCCATTTTAGGGTCACTGTATGATGCAATTAAGAACATATCAAACACAGTATCCAAAGAAAACAACAGAAATGGTGATTTCTGTTTTTATAATAGACTATTTTTAAATTCCACATTACCGACCCAGATTGTGGAGCAGTTCAAATTATCTCATCCCCAAAGACACAAAAAAAATCAAAACTAAGTCTTAATCCAACAGACAAATCACCTACTGCTTTACCAAAGCAGCTTCTTACTTGTTTTTATTCATTTTTATGAGGAGTTTGTAAAATGTTCATGCTCTACATATGTTAAGACTTATTAACAAAGTACCTAGAAAAATGAGCTATTAAGTTTTGGCAGGTAATTTTTATAGTGCATCCAAATTACGTGGGCTCATAGAAGAAATTTTCAAGTAACCATATAAGAAAAAAATTGTATCGAACAAGCATTTTTGAGCTATAAAATTTAAAAAATCTTATTTTCTGTTGGATACGTGATTATTGACTTTATACCATACAGTTCTTTCTGTGTTTAGCAACATTTGTTACTGCAGCAAAAAAACAGCATTAAGGAAAGTAGGAGTATAAAATCAATGGCATCACTTTCTGTCTTCAAATGTGAAATTTGGAAAAGAGGCTAAAAACAACACTAGCAATGTTATCTTATTAGTGGGCAAATGATGTGCTTGATAAATTTAATTGGCGGATAGAACTCTTAGAGCTATTACTGAGTGGTTACCAAATTGAAAACATTATGGGTAATCCTAAGGGGATAAGCAAATAATAGGAAAATATGAATATCAAAGAAAAAGAAGCTTTTGTTTCATTCCAATTTACAACTGTATCAGCCTTGTAAATATCAAGCCATGCTTGGATCACAAATCCTAAAAGATTTTTTCCAGTGCCTTAATGAGCAAATATCTCGAAGAGCAGATTCCATTACTGAAAACTACAATTCCTTATTTTTAAAATAAATGATAGTATTTAATTGTGCATAGTTACATTAGTATTGTTTCCAGATTGCTCAAACACAACAAACAATTCTATTTTGTAGCCATTTGAATTATTTATGTTTCCTAATGACAAAAAACTCACCAGTTTTGATTTTGGACCAAGGTGCTTGAGAAGTACACAGTAGTATCATTACCATAATAACTTCTGAAATTAAAACCTATCTAAAACTCTACGGAAAGCTAACATCCACTTCATTAACCATTCCTGTTAGTTTGTTTTCAATAATGCAAAAATGATTAGAAGTTTAATTTGTTAATCACCTGTGTTTTGACTGGCAGTGGATATATAATTCTCTGCAGAAGTCTAAACTAGCCCTTGCAGAAAATAAAATATGCTAATGCTTTATCAAGTCTAATAATATGAATAAAAAAATCAATCATGCCTAGGTTAATCATTGATGGATGCACAATTAATTTCTCCTTAACTCCATTTAATTTTAGAGGCAATGATGATCTGGAGTAAGAGAAATGGTTATCTGTCTTTGAGAAGGTTTAGTGCTTCACTTACCAATCATGTGGTTTGCAACATGAACTTGGATATCCCATTCATTGTAGAAAACCATCTGACATTTGATGCACTGGTAGGTCTTCTTCTAAAGAAACAAGGGTAGATAAAATTTACTCAAACATACAATTGGAACTGTTTTGTTACAATTTAAAATGCTGAGTTCAAAGTGGTTGCTTAAAGCTTTCCAGCAGTATTCTCATTAAAGTTTAATTAATAATATTAAGCAATAACACTGCAGCGATGCAGCACCATATACCTGAGTTTCTTGAAATTCTCTAGAGACTGTTTTTTTCCAGCTTCGTAACTCCACACACAGAGCAGTATTTCTAAAACATCAACTTTATATTCATGGAAAGCAAAATGCAGTGAGTATGTTTGGACGGTGACTGAAACAGCACTGAAAGAGATGTGAATCCTTCCTTTTACACCAATGAACTGGCCCAACTCTGTAACAGCAGAGAAGCCAGGAACACAGAAGGAACTATATCCTAAATCTGCTTCCTCCTCCTTCTTGACGGGACTGCAGGGTCTTCTCTGAGTTATATGCTCTAAGTAAGCGGATCATCAGGTTGCCAGGAGGGAAAAATCCTTGCAGTCTGGACAAACATTACTGTATTCAGGCAATATCTCCTGTTTCCCCTGGGAAGCCCATACTAAAACTGGAAAAGTTGTTTGGAATTCAACCAAAGAGAATCCAACCAAAATCCAAGCAAACCTACCACCCACTTTGGACTGGGCCTGACTTGCTTACAAAGCATTTGTGTGTACAGATCAGCTTTCAGTATAAATAGGGGAACATATTACTTTGCTCTCTTTCATGTATATGGAAAATCTTTCACTGATGTTTTGGCATCCTCTGAATTAGTTCTGCTATTTCACTTTTCCACAAAATATATCACTTGTCCAAAACATACTACAGATTAAACAACAATATCCTATGAATATGATTTTATTTTCACTTATTTTCTTGACCTAAACGGGCAAGAGATTTGATATTGGAAAGCTCTACTTTAAAAGCCCCTTAATAGCTGGAAGAAAGAGCCAGTAAGATTTTGCTTTTTCGTCCTAAGATCTTAAATCTGCAGTCTTCTAGACATCTAATGAGACAACTCATTCACAAAATTATTCAGCTGCACAACCGTATTATGAAGGACTAAAGACTTAAGGTAACAGTCCTGCAGAGCTCAACTATTGTTTCAGATACACAACGAATACAAGATAAATCCTGAAATAGCAAATCAGATCAAGAGATGAGTACCTTTTTGCAAAGCTGTAGGAACTTTGTCTACATTAGCCAAAACAAAAAAAAAAGCGATCAAAAAAATACCCCACAAAACTAAATACAAAGTTCAAAAAAGCTGACACACACACACACATAGTAAACTGAAGATTTACAGTACGTACTAGTGGGGAAGTAGTAGTTCATTAGCTACAGTACAAACAAAATAAAGCTAATAAAACTTGCCTTGTGAATATCTAACTTTTGAGGAGTGTTACATAGCAGGTATTACCTATTATGTTAATAAAAACTCTTTTATTCTGATTCAATGCCTTCTTAAAGACTTGCTGGATATGTCGTGACTAAAGCTGGATGCCTTGTCCCAGGCAGACCAAGTGCCCCTCCATTAAGCTTCTTCCTACTCCAAGCCCTTAGGCAGAAACTCAAAGACTTTTTCAACATATGTCATTTTTTCTTTCCAAGTTAACTGTAAAATTAGTGACTAATCAAAGTCAGCTCTGAAATTAAGTGTTCCTGTGGGCTTCTCTTTACAAATCTATTCCTCCTGATACCAAGAGGCTGTTTTAATTTTCTTGATGACAATAAGAAAATGTGTTGTGCTGTTTCTCAGTGGAAACAACCATAAGCCTTTTTTGCAGTTTTTCATTTAAATCAACTTTAGTTTTCTGAAATGTAACCAAATTAAATCCCTATGTAGAGAAATGAAATCAACGGACACACAGAAAACAAACCTGTTTTGATTTAGTTTTACAATTACAATTTGAAAAGCCTGCTGTTTAAAAAGATTCAATAATTTTTCTCTTGTTTTTGGTTGCTGTGACCATAACTGGTAGAAATTCACATGCAGTCCAAAGACTTACTATTATATGTAAGTATATTTAACCTTACCACACTACATCTAGATCTATCAAAGACCTCTAAATAATGACAGTCATGATCAAAGATTTATTATGCTAAGCTCTTTACAAGATGCTTTTTGATGCTGACATATAGAACTACAATATTGCATAAATAACAATCACTCTCCCTTTTTTTAAAACATGGTTTCCCTTTAGAACTAGTTAGAAAATATTTCTTACTCCCTGATGACTGGCACTATATATTGTTTATTAGCATACCCCTAGCATTATTCCTGATATGTGACTTTGTTCAAAAACAAAGAAACATAAACATAATGGCTGGTCTTTTCTCTTGTTAGCACTGCAATACAGAGTGCATGTCAAGAATTGTCGGCAAAATTATGACTGATGTACCTAATGACAACACACACAAAGGTTGGGTGTTTTTGAAGCTTAATGCCAAAAACCAAACTCATTTGACAACAACAGTACCAGGAAAAAAAAAATTACTAGCACTTGCTAGCCTCTTCAAAATGATCTGACATATCTGCAAAATCACACAGAGGTTTTCTTTTTATCATGAAGGCAGGAAATTTTCTTTTTGACTGCTGCTTGATCAAAAACTAGTTCTTTTTTGTTCATAAACATATTCTAAAATGTTGACATCAACTTTTATTACCTCAAAACACAGTCATCTCAAAGTGTCTAAACCTGCGCACGGCTAAGTTTTGATTTTAAAAGCAACTCCGTAAATTCCGCTTACTCTTAGATTTCGAACATGATCAAATGCGGTCCTTTTCGCACCACTGCGAACAAGCGGCACGTCGGTATTTCCCTGTGTTTCTGCAGAAACCCTGTGCCTCTGCCAGAGTGACAGCTCGGTCTCGGCAGCCTGGCGGGGAGCGCAGGGCGCCCGGCTGCTCCCAGGAGCTCCTGGCTCAGGTGTGTGCGGGGCTGCTCCCCGCTCCTGCCAGGGCCAGGCCTGAGAGGAGGCCGCATTTCCACAGACGTGGGGCAGGAGAGAGAAAAGAGCTCTGGGGGATCACAGCTTGGTGTCCCCTGCCTGGATAACCAGGGAGGAAGACTTGCTTGCGTTGCAGAAAAAGAGCATTGAGACCGAAGAAAAAAATTTAGTCTCTGAGGGAGCTGCCAGAGAGCCAGGAGGGCCAAGCTGTGCACAGAAAGCCCATGGGTCCATGATGGCCGTCCTTGCCCAACCTCGCTGTGGCCGCTCCAGCACCTATGCGGGAGGCAGCAGGATGGAGCGGGTGCCCAGGCTCTGCATGGGGATGGCGGGGACAGCTGGTGGCAGGTACATCCCTACCTGCCAGCATCAGCCTCCTGCCAGAGACCGCAGCTGGCCAAGGTCTTCATTCTGCCGCCAAACGCAGAAGTGGGTCAAGGCACATTTATTGTTGTAGAGTGATTTCTTATTAGCTTTGGATGCAGAAATATGCTTGAAAGGAAATGTGGACAAATCAAAGGAAACAAAAATCCACCACAAACAGGTCTCTGCATTTGCTGATGTTCCAAATGAGTAAAGAGAAGACAGTAATTTTGAGTCTGAAGTGACTTTTTTTGTTATCATGAAGAAATATTAACAAAATGCCAACATGTATTTTCCCATTTTTTTCATACTTAGAAAAAAAAAAGAATGTATTTTTAATTTTTCTTACATATTTGCTGATGTGGAAAAGGCTGCAGAAGAATATGTTTCTTTTGCAGGAGGCTTTTCAATAAAAAATTAACTTATATCAACTCAATTTCCATCTTTTTGAAAATTATTTGCTGGTGTTTGAGATTTTAATTATACTTCTGTTGTAATTTCCAGTGACTCTTCAAATATAAACCCCTTCAGATGCAAATATGTCCAGTCATGTTTCAGTTTTAAGTCCTTTCCCCGCTGCCTCATCTCCCCAAAGCAGCATTGCTGGTATTACAAACAGATATTGGAAATATACAGGAATTTCAAGAACTTGATTTTCAAAATACGTAGGGTAGTGCTTCAAGAGAAATCATGGCTTGAGTCTCCAAAAATTCCACTGGAAAAAAGTCAACAACTCAAGTGTAAATTTGCCTTCTCTGTGCTGATTCAGGCCTTCGATCCATGCAGAGCTTATGCATGCATCTCTCTAACCTTTTGAATAATTAATGTCACCTAAACCTTTAATTATTGCCCGAACCCTCACTTGTCACTTTCAGAATTTTCTCTCTATGAAGGTGTCCAAACTGTCCATGTCAAGGCAAATGAAGCTTTGCTGTGTCTATAAACGGCCCAAGAACATGATTTTTCCGATCAGTATTTCAATTCTGTGCCCCAGAATTTTATTTGCTTTCAAAAACAATGCAAATCAACTAATAAACACTTTACCAGGGATTTACAGTTCTATTCACAAGTACATTAGACCTTTCTGCGTAGCCTGGGTATCCACACATTTTCCTTTCTACTATTCCTTACCTTTGTATTACTTGAAAATAAATTGCATAGTCTACTTATCTGTCTACGCGCCACCTCCTTATCCAAGTCATTGTGAATTTTAACACCGGCCTCTTTCTGCCATTTCCCCTGCTTTGTACATCACCGTACTACTTATGCTTTCCTCCAGACTATGGATATGCTGCATACATTCAACAAAGTTAACACAAATAATGACTCTTACGGTTTTCCATTATTCACGCTTCTCAACATAACCTGTTTCAATTCACAAGACTCCTATGCTTTCCATATCCAAGTCACTATTTCTTTTCTTTTAATCAAATAAAGTAGCTCTCCCTACGCCATACTTACCCAACAGATTAGTCTTTTGTGCTATACTGTTTGAAAAGCTTTGCTATAATACTGGTAAATCATATTTACAGACTCTGTCAGTACTTGGGGCTACTCTCTCAATATACTCTTATCAGAGGTTTTAGGCATGATACTCCCTTTCTGAACCTTTGTCCTCTATTCTTCATCAAATCCAAACTTTTTAAGTGTTCTTCTGTCATGTATTTGATTAGCTTTTCTCTTATCTTTCTCACTATTTAAACACAACTCATGTAATGTTACCTGTAATCCTCACATCCACTGTTAAGTGTCTGTTAGCAGTATTTTTTCCCAGGTTATTGATACTTCTGTTTCCTAAAAAGAACTGTAAATATATTGGCTTAATGTTTCCTTTTATCTTCAGCTACTTTATTTGAAAGTTTAGGGATGGATCTTTTTCTGGGTTTGTGAGTCACTTTTCTATATTATATCCCACTACGGCACATCTAGTCCATACCTCTTTCTCTGTGGGCAGGCTATGCCACAAGCTCCAAGCGTTTTCTTCAACAATATTGTTTTCCTTGATTATCTATACTGCTTCCAGGCCTCCTATATCCCCCTTCTAACCAAATGCTTCTTCCCTATATGAAGTAACCAGACGTGTCTTACAGCATTTAAAACACTCTTTCTTCATTCTCCCTTTTGTGCATACAGGCTTGCAGACATTCCTTATTTATTCTATCTTCCTTGCAGACCTCTCTTGCACACAGTCATTCTGCTACCAAAAATGGCTTTGACATGTGCTGTTCACCTAACAATAATCTCCTGTTTACAAGCAGGTGAAGTGTTTACCCTTGTCACAGCAGGAAATGTGACTTTCGGTGCTTTTTCACTCCTCAAAAGCAGCACAGACCGAGGGCAAGGATCAATGATACAGCAGAGCCAACTCACTGCAGCCAAAACAATGATCCCACACTTCCCACATTCTCAAATCCCCTTCTCCCAGGCCGTTACTCACAACTACTGCTTCCCTCACATTAAATCCAAGTAACCTGAAAAGAGAAAGTCAGTATGTCTTCCCAGCAAATCATATGCAAAACCAAGTAAAAATTTGCACACTAACTATGGCAACTTGTCATGCTGCAAGCTGATTTTCACATTATTATTTTTTAATGTTAGCAGTGTGATCGGCTCTGCCTAAGACACAAAGGCAAGAATGGTCCCAGCTCAGAAGAGCTCATTTGTCCACTTACTCATTCTTCATCATAGCTCAGATTATTTTTGACAGTACCTTAATTGAGGATTTCTTTTCTATCTTCCCGGATGCTTATTTTGTCAACCTTAAGCTTTCAAAGAACTAAGCATATGTTAGACAGTTTCACTGCATAGTTAGCTATTTATCTTGCTTATGGGGCACTGTCAGCTTGCATTTTTTCTGAATTGACTAATTGCTAGCTGTTCCCATTGCTAATAGAACATCCTTTAATTAGTATTTCCTGATTGCTTTAAAAACATGTTCTTAATGATTTTATGAGGATTTTTGTATTCTTCTGCTTTTACTTAGCAGAGTCTAAAGTATAATGAGGTCTGAGTGCACATGCCTAGAGACAAAATACAATCAATCCTATAAGGTAAGCAAAATGAAAAATGGAGAAAAACATTATTTTTTCTAATTCCTTTCATTACGTTTACTTTTTGATTTAGCGCACAAAGCATATTCAGGCAGAAACATGAATATTCACTGTACTGGCCTTCCTTCTCCATCCAGGTTGAAGTCATTATAGTCCGCTCTCATGTCTTTTACCTTTCCATGCTGGATTCTGCATACACTCATCAGTGTCTCAGTTACAGACCGTTTCTTTCCCTACTTGGTGAAGGACATTAGCTTGCAACATCTCACATCCTCACACAGAACATACCGCATCTTGCAACATTTTTAAATCACGTCTCTTCCATTTGAGTTCCCCGATCTCTTAACTCTATTTCTTTGAAAACTCAGTACTGACATGAGTTATGTATCAGAAAAGTGACTCTTAACATTGTCAGTATATTTTATTTTCTCTCTATTACTTTATATCAGATTTACATAGTTCATGAATTAACTCACGGCTTTAAACACTGTGAGTTTGAACTGAGATCTGAAAAATAAATATGCTTCTTTCTTTCTATCCTAGGGCCCAATGCTGGTCAAGGCTTGGCTTTCAAACACCATGACCCCTAAATGCTGAGCAGTGTTCAAGAGTCAGGAGCTGAATGTGCCAAAACCGAAGTCTCTGTCAGCATCCTTACATGCTTGTCTCCTAACATTGCTCTTAAAATTGAAGAAGGCTACCAATTTGAAAACCTCTTGAGCCAGCAGAGAGCTGCTAACTCATCGAGCAGCATCCCAACACTCAGCCTCTCAATATGAGAGCAGCTACGCAGCTATGGACAATAAATTGAGACTGCATTAATAATTTTGCAGATCGTGTGGCATCAAATCACAGCAAGTGAAGCATGACTTGGCAGGTCTAGGATATGCAAGAAGCTGATATTCTGAGTAAGCTGATAGACTGAGTGATTTTTTTCCTCCTCTATTTTCCTTTGTTTTAGAAGAGGCATACTGAGACAGACTGACATTCAATAAAGCCACTACTTTCTTCACTAACAATCAGCAACAGATGTAGCCCAATAAAATTAATAGTTTGCAAGTATGCACAAGAGAATACTCTTTTTGTCTCCTTTCTCCATCACAAATTTTGTAAAAGCTCTCTGGATTTTAACAGAAAGGCAAAACTGGGGGCTCTTTATATACCTTTTAAAATTTATGTAATTAAAACACTAAAAGCACTTTTTTCCCACACTATATAAGCAGAGTCTGTGGAAAAATTAATGCTGTTTAGTTTCACTTTCTGAGAGCATGGCTCAGGACCCTTCCCATGCCTACTTGTCCGCTTTCAACTCAGCGTGCATTCCTGCAGGGTTCTGGGCAATATCTTACCAAGAAACTCAGTCATACAGAACTTCTGCTCAAAAATATGCAATATTCATACTAATGTACAAACAGAAATATATTACTCATACATAATATATAAGAAATTAATTTTCATTGAAATATCAGGAGGAGGATTAAACCCTTAGATGTTTCTCCTGCAATTAGCTCTGCACTTGTGGAAGTCAATGGGATTGCACAAATGAAGGCCTCACACGATACACTGGCAAGGCTGGCATTTACAAAGCTCTGCCTATGCAGAGAAGTACACTAGGAACAAAATTCTACAATTGCACCATTGTAATTATACTATTGCTCTATA
Organism: Tinamus guttatus; assembly: GCF_059628265.1. Taxonomy (NCBI): domain Eukaryota; kingdom Metazoa; phylum Chordata; class Aves; order Tinamiformes; family Tinamidae; genus Tinamus; species Tinamus guttatus. The sequence continues at coordinate 1,792,686 of NW_028288783.1, read as the reverse complement.
TGGACACTCTTAGGCCATATCAGTGCTAACAAACCTAGTGACAGTGTCTGAGCTGGCGTACAGCTGCTGCCATTGCAGTGATGCTTGACTGCGTGCCCAGCTGGAAAACCTCTGCTGGGGCAGCCCAGCCGCCCAAGGACGCAGTGTACCGGCAGAGCAAGCACTCCACTGAGCTGCTCTTCAGCACTAGCCACAGTCATTGCTCTAGCAATTTTTCCTGGTAAGGCATACTCACTTTCCTCTCAGGGAATTAGGGAAACTTCCCACTATTCCCCCTCTCCCATTTCAGCATCTTTTACTTTCATATTACGTCTTAAAATTCCACCAGTTCCTCTTGGGTACATCCTGTAATAAACTCATTTCTTTTTGCATGAGGCTTCAGTCTGCCATTTCCCCATCAGGAAAAAGAGACCACAGAATTTCTTTCAGAAGCAGAACGTCACGCTCCTGTGTTTGCAGGACTTCAAGCTCCATCCCATGGACTGCCAGCTGTGAAGCAGGGAACATAAGAAAACTGAGGAACTATGGTTAAGGCAGGTAGATCAGGAAAATCAGCAGGCATTGCAAACATTCCCTGAATGAACTTACAGAAGAAGCAGCAGAACAGGATCAACTGCAAACTCGCCACTATCAGTGATGGTTGCAGGATTTTCATATGCAGACTGTTGTGTTTCCTAGAGTATTTATTCCAGCCATTAGAGAAGAAAGCAAGAAGAGGACTGCTCTGGCAGTGGAAAAAAAAAAAAAAACAGATACAAAAGGAAATCTGGAAGCTTGCAGTCTCAGATCTTTCTCTTCTGGTGAACAACCTCATTTCCTATTGCAGAGTGTAGAGGAAGAAAAGGTGGCCTTCCAGATACAAAAAGCCAGTAGGTGTGCCTTTTTGTAAAGAAAGGTGAATGTAGATAATGTGCAAGAAACAGAGGAAATCCCTCTCTCACAGGATACCAAAACTGTGGAAGCATGACTAAACGGGACAAATAGTCCTCTTCTTTCCTATCTCCCACCCTGATTTATGTACACAAGCAACAGGCAACTTTTTAATGGCTATATGTGTAACAGTGGCTCCCTGGAGGAATTTCTCAGGCATTAGGAATGATCAATGAATGAGGTTTACATCCTGAGGAATTCAGAGCTTTAATAAAAACTGCAGACAGGATCATTTTTTCCCAGATTGGCACGTTGTTACTGGTAGAACCATACTGGGAGGCAGTAAACCATGTCGGGAGAAGACCTTCCTATTCATTCCCTGACTTGCGAAGCCACGTACTAGCAACAAAGGTTTAACTACCAAAAAAGGACAGGGTAACATGACATCTGGTCATCTGGTAAGGCAAAAGGCTGGTAAAAATGCCCATGGCAAGACACATGCTTCTACTGTCATGTCTGAAACTATATTTTATACAATTAATTTGTGAGGTGATGCAGGAAATGGAACAAATGGAAGACAGTATTGGTAAGGGAAAAAAATATCCTCTGATTTTAAACAACCAGACATAAGATCAATTGCCAGCCCATCAGAGAACTATGAGAGAACAAAAGAAGAGGACTCTTTAACAAGACGCCATGTACCTGGTGGTTCATTTGCGCTCATTTTGTACAGCTTCATGGAATAAGCAGTACTGGTACTACATGTTCTTTACAATGGTTAGCCCATTTGATGACTATGGTGACAGAGTAAAAAATCTGGGAATTACATTTGTTGTGTGAGACAAATAACACTAATGTTACAAATAACAACTTTATTGAAGAGTAGTAAAAAAACAACACTTCTTCATTTACAGTGATGTAAGAAGTTGTTCTGCAAGGACCAGAAAGACCATGGTTTCTTATAGATTCATTTCTTGTGAGTGACTTCTGTGTAAAAAGCAAGTATGAACTTCAGTTAAAGTCATCTTCCTGGTTTGGATCTCTACAAGGCCTCTTTCCTGTTGGATTCTATCACCTACCTGCTCACATATCTCCTCAAAAGCTGTAAAAGTTTTATATGCTTTGGGACTTCTACTCCTCTATAAAGTTTTGGCTGAAACTGGCCAACGATGGCTCTAAAGCTAGTGGGGCATTCATTGGAGGGAACCCTCCAGAGGTCTAGAGACAAGAAAAAAGACATGTCATGTCTTCCTACATCTTGTTTCCAAAGATAAGCGGGCTAGAAAGCTGGTGCAAATTACTTATTGTTACTACATACACCTGAGGGTAACTGTGTCAACACAGTTTTGACTTTCCACCAGGGCTGAGTGGAAGGGAAACAGGGGCTTTTAATACTGTGTATTTGGCGAGTAGACACGTACACAGGGAAAGTCCCATGAGGACAGTGGGCTGCATAGCTGACTTACTGGAATTCAAATCTTAGGATGTTTTGTCTCATAATGCTTTGTGGAACCCACACTTGCCCTCCCTGGAGATGCTTAAAACCTTCATTCGCTTTCCTACACCCCTTTCCAATACTGCCTTTCTTCAAGCAGGCACTCCCCACACTGCACTGTTCCACCGAAATCTTGATATGGGGCTCTTGCAAAGTTTGGAGAACATGTCATCCTTCTTCCTCTGATGCAAAGTTGTCCACAGGTTTGGAAAAGGTGCCTCTCCAAATTTCCCAACCAAAGCCTCTGAGAAGTAACAAGACAGGCAAGCAGAATTAGACTTTAATCACTACGAGGCAGGAAACTAAGACAGAAAACTCACTACAGTTACTCCTTTTGCTTCTGTTCCACAGCTCCTAGACAGCACATGGGGCTTCCTCTCATAGACTAAATTCATGACATGTACGAGAAGGTGGGAAGTCTGCTGCTGCTTAACTTGGTAGGATTTACAGCAACCATATAATATATAACAGCCTTGACATTAATCCAGGGAAGGCTCGGGCTGATAGCTCACTACTACAGGCGTAAAGACCAAGATGAGAAATGTTTAAGACTATGTCTTGCCAGCAGCTTCACACGGTTAAGCCAGTGAAATGCGAAGGTGGCCTACTGTGGCAAGCAAAGGTAGGGTAGCCCTTCCTAGAAATACATGCCTACGTCTGAAAAAATAACTTCTTGAAAACTGTGAAAATGATGCCAGAAGATAAAAAAGATATAATTAGGCAGTTTACTCGGAAACACTTCAAGCAGAAAATATGTTTGCTGCAGATTTCAAAGCCAAGTCTTTGAGCCAGCAACAAGCCTTCTTTACCTCTTCTGTCCCTGTATCCAAAATCTAGCATGAAAATCATTTGTTCTGGGCCTGGATTCACTGACAGGAAACCCAAGGCACTACTTTTTATGTTTACATTACAAGTTTATGTGCTTATTCATAAAAATCCAGTAGTCTGAATGATCGGCTCAGATTGCTGATGAGGATTATTTTAATTTCTTTATGTATTTCAATTAAATGCATGACTATTGATTTCAGTGCATTTGTTTCCGTTAAAAGCACACTGATTTATGTTGCTAAAAATGCTATTGTCTGCCCTGCCAAAAGCATGCATCTGGGAACATTTCTGGGTTCCTCATAGTCTTTTCTCTCCTCTCTCCGCCTCTGACTGCCAGTGCATGCTGTTGAGACAAACCAGCTACTTCAAAAGGCAGTTACTGTTCTCTATCTTTGTAAGTTTGGCACCATTTTGAGAAGGAGGGGGAGGAATAGGAACAGAAGAAAGGGAGATTCAGGGCTCATAAATAGAGAGAAGAGAAAAAAATAGTAATGGTGTAGTAATACACCTACCTGAGTTCCACTCTTTCTCTCCAGGTGATACTGCTTCTGGACTCATCTGAGGCGAGATAGATTGAGTCTCCAGGAGCCACAATCTCTCCACAGTTTCTGCATCCCATGACTCCTGTCTCATGGTTAGCCTGTGCCTTCCAGAACGGTGGTCCCTACAGGCCTATCCTGGCATCCAGCTCTGCACAAGAGCACCAGGACACATGGGGCAGCCCCAGATTCCCACTTATCGTCTGTTTCAGATGGTCTGATAATTGCTAGTTCTTCTCTCCTTTGCCTGGTGCCTTTGATCCTTCCTGCTGCAGTGTCTTTGCAAGTCTTCTGCAACACCTAAATATGCATTTTTATTCCTTCAGCCCTTTGGCAGTGTCCTTGCAGTGCCCCGTCTCTTCTCAGGACAGAAAAGCAAGGCTCTTCTTTTGTTATTAATGAAAGACTGCTTTGCCACAGGTATTCACTTAAGCTTCACATTCATAGAACAAGGTGATACATAACTTTTGAACTATTCCAAAAAGCAATCACACTTGCTGAGCTTCTACCAACTGGTGGATGTTACCAACGGGACCCCAAACTGAGCATGGTTGCACACATGCATGCACTAACATAAGGCAGGTTTCACCAGTAAACTCTTGATGTAGGCTGCAGTCCATTCCCTCCTCCCCCTGACATCCCAGCAATTAGGAGTGTAGTAAATATTATTGGTTATGCACGCACAACAGTCTTGAAATTTAAAAAGTAAAGGCCCATATTTATGCTGAGTCAGGAGTTCTCTCATCAGATGCATAAACATTAAGCAGGAACAAGAAAAATCAGGCTCCAGTTCTTTTTGAACACTGTTTTTCATCTTTCAAATGCTTTAGAAAAGTTTATTGTAGTTAAGCATGGTAACATATTTTGCAGGTTAAGTAGCTATCACTCATATTCTCTCCATAAGGAAAATGAAGCAGAGATGATAAACGTGGATCACTCCAAGTCGACAGAGCACATGAGTGATGAGTGCAGGAAAAGGACTGAGACCTGGTTGCCAAATCACTATCCATCAGACCAAACGCTATTCTCCACTTTTAAACATTAGCTATCACCAAGTTTATTATCCTAGCCTAAGAGTGTGTTTGCAATAGCTTAGTAACTTTACAAGAAACATACAGCCAGAACTGAGCATTTCACCAAACTCAAAAAGTATGTTAGGGAGTTTGCCATTTTAGAGTTCTTTCTAAGGTTATCCACCCACAAACTGCCCATTAGAAAGTTCCAGCCTGTTCCCTGCATTCTGGTAACTTATGGGCATTGCCCAACATTTCCCATCCCAACTGAAAGATGAAATACATCAGCTACCTCCCGGTGAAGATGATTTGGGGCAGCATGTTTCACTTAGTAAGTAAGAAGGCCTCAGAAGGTATATGTAGCAGCTCATCTGATAACATTATGTCCCATTAAGGCAAGGACACACAAACACATTTTTAAGTGTAAGCTAAAAAAGAGAAGTTTTCTAGGTCTAAAATGAGAACACTTGATAATGAAACCAGAAGTCACATATTCTAGTGTTACCTTTTTTCTTAAAAATGTATTTTCAAGTACTCTTACCCTTGTGAACAAAAACCGAGTAACAATGAGTATTCGGTACTATTCTCCATATTCTTCTTGCTTCTAGGGTGAAATGTCCTTTCAGTCAAGCTGGATATCTCAAACCACATGACTCCCAATAATAAAATGAAATATTCACTCCTCTAATATTTTTTTTTGGTTGATAACTTCCCCTAAATATCCTTCTTAAGTAGCTGTGTTCAAAATCACATTCGATTCAACAAATATCCTTCTTAGGGTTGTACCAAAGCCACTGAGTAATAACAACTTTTAGAAATCCAATTTGTTTTTACTGTTTGTGTTATATGCTTATGTTTTTGTTTCTCTCAGCCTCGACATCAAATCTATAGTGTTAAACCTTTGTGTATTACCACTTTCATTTTTTTTGATTCTCATTGCTATAACGTTTGGGTCATTACAATTTGAAACCACTATGATCTGTTAGAGAAATAAATTATCTTTCAAGGTTTCACAAATATGCATTTATGGTTTCAAGTACTAATGCTCTATCAGGAACTTGATAGTTTTGTGCCTCCTATGAGAAAAGAATCTGAAAGTCTAGGTTATCTGGAGACTAGAACCATAGACATTGAAAAATCAGTTTACAAGCTCTGAATGGGAGGGCAAACAGCAAATTGAAATCATGCAAATACTACTCAGATCTTATTGTATCTTAAGAACTTTTTTTTTTCAAATAAAAGACAAAAGAGTGAGTTGGTAAGTCCATTTAAAAGAGAAACACAGTGCCAATCAGACGATACAAGAACTTTGATTATATATGATCTAAGTACAAAAAAATTATTTGATGCTACTGAAGGCAGCTGACCTCAAATCACCCACTGAAGTCCCCAAATATTTTTTGTAGAGGTTACAAGCAAGAGAAGTTCAAGCTGGCAACATTTTATCACGGTAACTTTCTTAAGACACATGATTCTCATCATGCTTGAGGCAGTGAAAACTGGCTTTGAACATGAGGGATAAGAGAAAGATTTCAAGTAATCACAAAAAATACTGTGGAAAGCTGAAACTGTAACTAGGACAACTCTGAATTTATCTCAAACATATAGCTTGTCATTCCGTGATTTCTACACACATACATACAGCAGTACTACAGGACCATCAAGGGTCAATACTGCACCAAATAAAAAAACTCTGTACCTTTTCCCTCCTATTTAAAAATAAGATTTTCATTAGGCCTGCAGTTCTTGATCTTTTTAAAGTGACCTGCCTTTCTTTAGCCAAATCCCATTCCTCAGCTGCCCCACTACCCTTGCAAGCTGCAGACGTGCAGTCCTGGACAACCTGCTCTAGCTGACCCTGCTTGAGCAGCAGGTCTGGACCACATGATCTACAGAGGTCTCTGACAAACCCTAATAGTGTGTGATTTTCCCCCCTCTTTGAGCCCCTCACCATCCAGCTGTTATCACTTGGTCACTGATGACTGAGGAAGCAGATTAAACCTTTCAAAAGTTTGATGCTCTGTCTTCCTGAAATGCGTATTTACTTTCTGAGCTATGCTGCACTGATGATTTTAATCATCATGCCCCCAGTGTTTCAGGGATATTGAAAAGTTGTTCCTAAGGAACAACTAAGAAAGAAAACTAAGACATGGAATTGTCCTAGAAAGACTGCAATTTACCTTAGGCTAGTGTTGCACTTCTATTTAATCAAAATACTTTAAAAAGACGGAAATTAATGTCTACAACACAATTTACAAAAATAACTCCTAATTTGTTGTTCACAAATATTTTTAAAAAATTCACTCCTTATGCCAACATTTTGGCTCACTGTATTCTGCTCCTCTGTCATTAACACTCTCTGCCGCAAGCACAACTCCTAGCTGGGGATTCCAATGTGTAACAGAGCTAAGAGAAGATTCCAGATCTCAGTTGTGCTGGCATGAAGATAGGCCTCCTCATGATACAGAAGACAATATCCTAGGGAGACTGGAATTAGTCCTATTCTGCACTATTCCAGCCAAGACATATCAAGAAGCAAATAATTACTAGCTAATGGCTACAGATGGAAATGTAACATGTATCAGCCTAGGCATTTCATGACAAGTGACAGACCGGCTTGAAAAAATGGGGATTCTTTTTCCAAAAGGGTGGAAGGTGTCAAGAGCAAAGAAAAAAGGGTTACCTCTTCAGATTGGGAGGGGCTGATTCTGGGCATTGGAGAAACTTGTGGTGTTTTCAGCTGTGTACTGTTGCTGTCTGGAACAAGCTCTCTGTGGATTGACTGAATATGGTTTTGGAGTTCACTTTCTGATTCAAATTTAACATTGCAACTAGAACATCGAGTCTTCAGTCCCCCTGCCTTGCTTTTGTTCTCAATGGAACTCAAGTTCTCATTTTGGCCCATGCCTTGTCTGTTACTGCTTGAAGGGATGTTGACACTTGGACTACCACTTTTACTGAGATTAACACAGCTAGCACACAGACCATATGGCAGACCGTTGATGTCAAGTTTCACTAAATCCTGCTTTGAACGGAATTCCTTCAGGCAAGAAGCACACTTGTACAGTTTCTGGAGATGCTGTGCGCGCCCCGTGGACTGCACGGCAGAGCCATTTCCAGTTTTCTGCATGTGGAAAGTCCCGTGGATCTTCAGCTCCAGTGTGGAGGTCACTGTTTGCATGCACACCACACAGCGGAACCCTGTCAAGGAGTTCCTCAGGTCAGGGTGCATCTGGCAATGCTCTAAAAATTCCTCCTCGCTCTGCAGAGGCATCTTGCAAATCCTGCAGTTTCCAGTGTCCAGGCTCTTACTGTGTGTGACTTTATGTTCAGTAAGAGTCAGAAGAGAAGGAAACCGCTCACCACAGATTGGGCACATATAATGTTTCACTGGTCCCAAGTGCGTCTGCATGTGTTCGCGGAGGCCGTTTTCAGAGAAGAATGTTCGAGAACACACGTTACACTTGTAGTTCCCTTTAATGAGCTCGGCCTTCTTCTTCACTATGGCACTTTCTCCAGGTCGAATATTGTGGTCTCGAAGCTGGTGATTTTGCAGGAGAGTCTCCATTGTATAAGCTGCCCCACAAATGTCACAGCCATACATGGGTTCTGATGTGTCAACGTCTTCCTCGCTGCCATCATGGCTGTTATGGGACTCCTGACTATTTGTCAACAAGGTCTGCAGCTCCACTTCTTCTTTCTGGACCTGCTCAGATGCCCCATTTGTTCCACAGTTTGGAGGTTTTGTTTCAAAAACACAATGTTTCTCCCTTAAGTGCTTTTCCAGCAAGATGATGGCGTGGAAAGCTTTGCTGCAGAACTTGCAGTTGTACTTCTTGCTGTGCGTAGTAATGTGACACTGCAGCTCCACCTCTGTACCGAAGGACTCACCACAGAAGATGCACTTGTGCACTTTGCCTTGGTTCTCCAGGTGGTTGTGTTTAACATGAAGCTGCAGGTCAGTCTCGTTGCGGAAGTCCCAGTTACAAGACGTACATCTGTATACCTTCTTCTCATTGCTGTGCTTCACAGCCAAGTGTAACTGGATGGAGACTTTGGAGTCAAAAACCTCTTGGCACAAGGTGCAGCGGAAGAACACAAATGTATGCATGTCCAGCAGGTGCTTCTGCAAGTCATCCACAGAAGTGAACTGCTTGTCACAGCTTTCACAGATGTAGTAGGTCGAGGTGATCATGAAATGAATGGTAACATGCTTCAGCAGGGACTCCTGATTGGGAAATTCCTTGTTGCACTGTGGGCAGGTCAGTTTTGGCAGGACAGTGTCAAGGTGTGTTTTCAAATGAGTCTGAAAACCGTCCAAGGAAGTATACTTAGCACCACACTGATTACAAATATATTCACCTGCAGGACGAGGAGGAGCACCCCCAACTGCCTGCATCATTTTTAAAGAGGTTTGCTCAATGGTTACAGGAGATAACGGGCTCATGGCTCTGGATTTTTTTCCATTGTGGATGTAATTCAGTGCCAAAGGAATGTTCTTATGGTTCTCTTTGATATGTTTGTTCAATTTAAGAACACTATTAAATATTGGAGAGTTTGTACAGTAAGAACAAGAATACACTTCCACCACTGGATCTTTTGGGGTTCCGAGCACAGGGGAACCAAATCGGGAACTGCTAAGATCACAGTGGACTTGTCTAATGTGCTCTTCCAGGGAAGAATCTGTAAGAAATCCCATGTAGCAATGGGGACAAAAGAACGCATTACTGTCCTTAGCAGCAGGGTTGGCAAATCCATGAGAACATCGGATATGTTCTTGAAGAGTGTTGAGGTCGTTGAACACTTCCGAGCAGAAGTTGCACTGGTACACCATGGCAGGCATGGCAGAAACAATCAGCGCTGGGTCTGGAGCTTCATGGACTTGCTTCAGATGCTCGTTCAGATTGTAGAGAGATGGCAACACCTCCAAACAATACTGACAGATATGGGCTTGTTCGGGTTTATCTAAATGCATAGTTTTCAGGTGTATCTGCAAAACTGCAAGGCTGGAAAATAACTGTTTGTTGCAATAAATGCAGCTATACGTAACTTTTGCTTGTTTACTTGAAGGGCCAGTGATATCTGGCACTTGCTGAGCTGCCCGCTTCCTTCCACGGCCCTTCGGGATAGGGGGAGCCGTTTCCACCATTGTTGAGCTATCCACGGAAAGATTTGAGTCCGGAGTGGTGCTAGAAACTGAGGTGTAGCCCACGGTTACCAAAGATGGGCTGTTGCTGTGGTTGCATGACTCGGGCTGCTGGTGACTATCCATGTGGCTGTACAGCTCTTCCACAGTGTGGAAGTTCTCAGAGCATATGCTGCACGAATTCTTCTTCTCACCATTATGAGCCTGCTCCATGTGATTTACCAGGGACGTCTCCTCTACAAAGAGTTCGTGACAGTAAACACACTGAAGAGCAGAACGGTCTTCGTTAGGGGAACACTCAGGGTGACATTCTGCAATGTGCTTTTGAAGATCTTCAGGAAAATCAAAGCCTTCTTCACACTGACTGCATTTCTGAGTGTCTTTCATTTTCCAGTCCTCCATCCGCGAGGCTGACTGAGAGCCATCTTTGTTCCTCTCGTGGACCTGCATGTGACCATGCAGTGAGCTAGACGACAGAAATCCACGTCTACAAATGGCACATTTATATGGCTTGTTGGACGTATGAGTCTTTAAATGAATTTTAAGGTGATCGCTCCTTGAGAATGCCGCATCACACTCACTGCAGTGATACTTCTTATCCCCAGTGTGAAGCTTTATGTGGCGATCCCTGCTGCGTTTGTGTTTGAAGAGACGACTGCAATATGTGCATTTGAAGGGGAGCTTGTCGCTATGACTTTGCTCGTGGTGTTTTAAGTAGCTGAGACGGCTGAACGATTTGTCACAAAACTGGCATGGATAGGGCAACCCTGGGCCTCCTTCTTCTTCACCAAAATCACAACCTTCTCCATGGCTTGGGGAAGTCTGGTCTTTGCTAGAAGGTGATGATGCTGGCCATGAGCAGGTGGGGTCGTCCTCAACATCCACTCCATCTGAAATGAGAAAGAGACATTCCCACAGGCTTAATTCCAGCAGCTCAAAGGAGACACCAAATCATATAAACAACATAGACATGCTAGCCCTAACTAGCTAAAACACACTCTGCGCAGACTGGGATACTTTTTACACCTGTACCAAATAGCTTGAAGACCACATTTATTTTTATCAGACTGTAAAATATTAGAAGTTATTAAATAGTTCTGTGCCTATATTACCTTTTTATTGCTTTTTTATCATTCTTTCTCAGTTGCAGGGCATGTATTATACATTGACAACTTTATTAAAATGCAGATTTTAATATATTTAATGTTTCTTTTGTATCCATTGTAAAATGATTTGCATATTACTTGAGCATCTGAAGAGTCAAAGGAAAGGAAAAAATATTACAGGAATGATTTAAAATTAATAAAGTCAACCCACATGCTAATATTTAATAAAAAAAAATCCCTTCTGCTTTGCCACAGTTTTTCCCCCCACCTTGATGTTCATTCTGAACACAGAAATCTTTTAAAGGCTACCATTGAGAGAGAGTTGGGTGTTATTCAAATGAATAATATGAAAAAATACTTGGGAAGAACAAGACAACACTACAAACAGTGGGTTTTTTTCTAATATAGTGCAACCAGGTTTCTCCAATAACCATACAATTCAGTTATCAAAAGCTGACAGCTGGATCATTAAACGTTCCAAACAAACTAACAAACCAAAAGCCAGGATCAAGGAAAATGAGAAAGTTTCATGAGGGTCAGATGTGATCAGCATTTTTTTTTCTCTTTCAAGTTCAAGAGGTTGCCCACCACGTCTTCCTTTTTGCAAGTGCCTCGGCCAGCTGAACTTCCTTAGTTCAGCAGAACCTGCACCGTGAGGCGATCACAGACAAAGCAACTTGTAAAAAGCTGGAAACAGGAAAAATGATAAACGACTATGGCAAAAGCTGAGAGATTTATGGGCAACAAAGAAAAGACAAAACAAGAATGCTAGCCAGATAACAAGCTAAACTAATTAACATGCTATTACCTCACCTTTGGATGGGCCAAGGGATTTTTTTTTAACAGGTGCGCTCTACAATTTTTGTGGCTTTTGCTCTAAATGTAGACTACAAGACTACAGTGATTGTCCTTCTTTTAACCTAAAATTTCTTTTAAAATATTGAAAGAATGCTTGACAAACCTCTCTGAAACAAACAGTCCTTTTATTCTTTTCCAGGGGCAGTACTGGGAGCTCTTTTACTTTTTAAAAGCAAAACTGATTACAAGGCACAGAAAAAAGACAGGCTAAACCTTTTGAAAAGTATATTTTTCTAAAAGTATTATTGACAAATGGTATGTTTCTTAATATCGTCAGCCTCTTATCAGAAATCTATTACACTAACATGAAAGTTAGAGCTGGCTTATATTATGTAAACAAAGTCCGAGCCTGCTTTCTTTAAGGTAACAAGATTTTACTAGATTATCAACCCCCGGCTTATCCACGGGAAACAGATGAGGATTCATTCCTTTCCTGCATCTAGAAACTGATGACAACACCATCTCCCTATCAATGCCAGATGGCAACCATCTAACCCTGAGAAAACAACCAAACACCATTCCTGGACCCTTGCCCATCGCGACAATGCTCTGCGATACAAACTGAAAACTGTGTGGTTTCTGCGAGGTTTACCCTTCTGTTTACTTCTGGAAGAAGAGGGTTTCACAAATTTCCCATACCTTCCACACACACACAAGTATATAAATATATATCTGTATTTATCTACATATGAATTTGCACTAATGGTGTTCATTTAAATAACAAAAGCAAACTCTAGCCTAAATGTCATGTCTTTGAATTGCAAAGGTATTTGTTTTCTTAAAAAAAAAAATCCTACCTTCCAGCTAGCACACCATCATCTGTTAACATGCTTAGCAATGTACTGTAAGCAGAGTTATTCGCTTGTGATAGATGCTAAATAACATGAGACAGCTGAGTTTTTAAACTGTTACATTAATGACTGCAATATTCACAGGAGACTTTTGATGTAAATCTGTGTACTGCCCTTTCAAACTGCTGGGTTTGACTCTAAAACTAGAAATAATCAAACGAGTGGGAAAACTATGCACAGAAAAAAAACCCTTAATTCTTGCTACATTTTAGGTTTTTTTTAACTGAAAATTTCCAGTCAGCTTTTTTTAAGTGAAAAACCCTTTTATCCTTTACAATCAAATAAATTTCTGACATATGAACAGTGCTGGCAGATAAATAGAAATTTATGTCATGCAACCAAGTAAAGAAAAATAGTCTGCAACTGGCTAGGCTACATATTTTGTAACCAAATTTGGTATTAAAATGTATATCCTATGCAGACATGATGCATTGTTGTATAAATGTTTAGAGGAATATATAGTTAGCATTATAAATAGTGTACTATCCCCGACACGGTAGTAAATCACTTTCTGTGGCCACTGCCTTCTCAGTTTTACCTATTATATAACTATTCCCCTTGGCTTCTGAATCTTCATGGGATGTCGGGCTGGTAGCAGGGAGAGGAGAGGGCGCCGAGTGCGAGCTCTGTGCGAACACGGGGAGCCTCTTTCCTCCCACCCAGTTCTCCTGTTCCAGGAACGCATGGGGAATTCCACGTATGCCCATGCAGGATAACAGGATTTTCCTGAGAAGGAGCGTAACGACCGAGCAGACACGTTTCCCGGCTCTCGGCCGGGCGCGGGTGGCCGCGGCAGGAGGCCGCTCAGGACGCTGCCGAAGGAGGGCCCTGCGCTGCCTTCCCACGAGCGTGGGGCAGCCGTGCCAGCAACGACCCACGAAAGGACTTTCTAAACCTTGCTGTGCTGTTCACGGAAGTGGGTTCTGCTCGGAGGCTGCCAACCTCAACGCTGGCCACATCATGCCGAGCGGCCCATGGCACACAGCTCGTGTGGGGCTGTCGGGGGGACAGCCGTGAGGAAACCTGCACGTGGAGCACTGCTACCTACTGCCTCAGCGCACTCCAACAGTGGCCTTGCCTGTCCCTACCGTCCTCCCTCCCTTCCCCATGGAGATGCTGCAGAAGAAAAGGTGCAACCACTAACAGCCTCCATCTCAGAATGACAAAAATCCACGCTTGCCACCGTGTGCGACCGCATCCCACAGGCGCAGGCCCGGGGAGAGCGCGCATGGCCTCCCCGAGGACAGACTGGCACGGCCCCACACTGGACCTGGGCTGCAGCTCCCCGCAGCGCAGCAGCCAGCTGGGACGAGGCCGCCGCCGGCCCCGGGAGCCAGTTCTCCACACAGAAGTGCCTTTGTGTTTGGGGAGAGGTTCTGCTTGCTCGTGGGAGAAAAGGCCTCAAATCCCTCTTTGCCAGTCGCTCTAAAAGAAAATCCAAACAGTTTGCTGCTGCTCCGCATACATCCTTGCTTATATAAATCTACAGGCACCTACCCACTGAGCTATGTCAACACTACAAACACTGATTTTAAATGTTCTAGCAAGCTTTTTTTAAATACTCAGGGCCAAATGTGTGGGCACAAATACATGTGCCATTAAAGTCCCCAGAAGCTGTATGTATGTATCTGGGGCAGAATAGGGCCCAATTATTCTACAGAGCGTTTAAGGAATTTTAAAATATACTTTCTGTATCAACTTTTTTTTTTTTTTTTTCCCTTTGGCACTCACTAAGTGCTGCTTACTGCAAATGCCTTTTTTGTGTTATGGCAAGTATTCTGAGTTTCAATGTGATGCACTTAGCATGTCCATGTAAATTTTTAATTTTTGGAACCAGTCACTTCACACTCACTGACTCTAAGAGAGCTCTAGCACTCACAACCAAAAAACTTTGCTGGAAACCGGCTACAAGGCCTAAAAGTCTATTTAAAGATGCAAATGTGTGCGAATAGTTAGTGCAGATGTTTTTCTACACCAACTGTACTTGCTGAGTTTCACCATTTCCATAAAGCACATTAAAATAAGTGTGTGAACACTCTGAGATGAAAGTACCAAACACTCCTGAGACTTCCAGTGGAAAGTAGAGCTGCCTGACTTTTCTCCAAGCAGACAGGAATGCCCATGATTCAGCAGCCTGAGTAAATAAAAGAGGTCCTTATTTCCTAATTTTGCTGGCTGGCCACACTGCAGCAGTCTCTGTATTGCTGCCAAAGGGGATGCAAAACTGGAACTACACCCAGCAGCTGAAGGACTGTCTTTGTTAGCCAGCCAGGCCTTCCTGACCATCTTCTGGCAACAAACCTACCATATCCTGAGAGGAAGACCTCCATCTCAGGCTCGATAGTTCGCTAGTCTGCCTAATAGGACTAAACAACAGATTTTGCCTGCTCTGTGTTGGAGGAGGACAGCTGGAAACTCAGTTAGTAGCAGAGTAACACCTGTTCTGTCATATTTATGGGGGAAAGTGCTCACTAACAGAAAAGTGAAGTAATACCAGAAGGAGTTATCCCATGAAAAGGGGAGGAAGGGGGAAGCATCAGAGCACAAAAGCACCTCTGTGGCCCTAGCAGCCAGCCGCTCATGTGCCAACCCCAGTAGTTGTGAAGTCTTAAAAGTGATCTTATCCCTGGTGCTGCTGGCTGAATTAACAGCACTGCTTCGGGAAAATGTTGTGTAGGCACCAGGAAGGTTTACGACATCTGCACACATTGGCTGCAATATGCTTCAGGGCACTTGCTTTATCATGCTGCATTTTTCCATAAGATTTAAACATCACAAGTTTTTTTTCTGCCACTATACAAATGGCCACATTCCTAAAGAAAATGTTAGAAACCCTTTTTGTGACATAATATATCCTCTGATAGAACAGAGTTTACAAATAAGAACAAATTAATATTCCCCAAATCCTACGAACAGTAGTTTCCTATTTCCCCCATTTTGCTGCTCAAGTAACTGGGGCACACACTGAAAAGCCAGAGCAGTTTGCCTCAGGTTGCTAATGTAATCTGTGCAAAGGAGGGAACAACCCAGATCTCCCAGCTCTGAGCCATCCCCACAAGAAAAATCCTTTCCCTTCCCTGAAATACAGTGTTGCCAGAAAGCTAAGGCTGATGGATGTGACCAAAGAGGAAGCATTAACAGCAACGGCAGACTCGCCATACAGCTCTCCTCTGGCTTGTGCTTGCGTGTATATGCACAAGCACTATATAGCTTCTTAAACCAGGGCAAAATGTATGGCAACAGTTACGCAGCAGGAGGAGATATATATATATATATATATATATATGTATATATATGTATAAAAGATCAAGTAAACGAAGCAGTAGAACGTATGCAGACCTAATACATACCTTTACATGCACACAGGTTATGAACATGTATGTACACGTGTGCATTCTACTTGTTGTGTAGCTATTACTTGTAGTCCCGTCGCAAGCCAAGGACTGATTCATACTATGCCATATTATATCACATATGTATGCTTTTACCCACATATTAAAAGGACGACATACACAAAAAAACAAGCTTGCTAATTTACCAGATGACATACTAAAAGATAACAAATTATATATATATGTATATATATATATATGTATATATATGTATAGATATATATACATATATAGATACATATATATAATAGAGAGAGAGAGAGAGAGAGACTAAATTGCACACAAGTAGGTCTGTTATTGGAAAGGATGATGAATTTCCACAGTTTTAAATCCTTGTATTTTGGGGCAGGCAATTGAGTGGAGTGGTTATTATATATCATATAGTTTACTTGTAATGGCCATTTCAGATTTTAGTGCTGGACACATTTTATATTATTACTAACACTAATTGTCTACAGAGCTACTTTGAAAATGAGATAAGGAATCTTATGGGAATATGCAGGTGTAAACAAATCATAAATGAAGAAGTTTGGTATTACTGAAATACAACAATATTGTGCTATGTGTTGTGAATATATCTAAGTAACTAGAAAAAGATAGTGTTTAAGCATTAGCATGATTTCAACAAAGTCCTACCATGTGTCACTGAAATAAATTATGATTTTGAAATTCTTAATAGAATTAACAGATAATAAAACAAACAGCATTACATAATAAAATAAACAGCACCACATACTATTTCTCATTTATTTTCTACAGACATAGATGCAGTTTTGGAAAACTTACAACTTTAATACTAGCATTACATTTTTTCACATCAGTGGCCCCATATTAAACTCACTCATTTGTCTCATAACTTATTAAATGGCTTGAAAACTAATACTCTGTAATGGGCATTCAAAAGAGAAATGTGAACTTTAAAAATTATTTATAATTTACAAATGTTTTAAAAAATATCAATATTTCAAAGCTACTTTGGGAACACCAATTAAATGCATTAACAGTTTGATAACTGGGGGAAAATCAAAGAGAGCTTCCTGATTAACAGAATTGAGGCAGCTGGTAGGGAGGTTTCCCCACTTTATACTTCATAACCAGAAGAAAGACTGCTCCCAGAGACAACAACTAATGCATGTGAATACCTCACAAGAAAAAACATGCTTGATTTTATAAAACGCCTTTGACATATAGCTAGGTCACTAATGTTCCTGTATTGTTCTCCTAAGGTAACTCAAGTCTCCAGTTCCATTATGTGTCCTTCACAAGACGTTTCACTGCTACACACGTAGAGAGGAGAATAAATGTTTTCCTCGACTGTTGCTTAAAGCTCATTTGAGCAAATGAAGCCCAACGAATTCCATTTTCCACAACCAAATTAAAGAAAATGCATGTAGTTCACATTCTGCTCCACCTTTCAGATCAAACAGAAAAATCAATCTGGAACTGGAAGAAAACTGAGCTCACCTCAGTTTGTTTGAGGAAACCTGTATTTTGTGCCTTGCAAGGCAGAGAGAACACTCATCAGTACACTCAACTGATGATGGTCACCATCCTCAAAGCTTATTATCCTGCTTTACATAATTGGGAATCACGTCACACAATTAATTTACCGGGGTTGTTTAGTTGTGACTATATGAGTACTAGGCGATTCAAATTAGCTCATTTGTCCACTGCTTAAATGTGACAAACACATTTACAGTATATTTCTTCCGCTGTAAGTTGCTGTTTCTTTTAGGAGTAGCTTTTGTTTGTTTGTACAGTCTGAGTCAGAGACCACCAGCCTTGCTCCATCTGAAGTTTGGGTCAGAAAAAAATCGCCCTGTGAGTGATCACATCTACAATCAAGTTAATGGAAGGGCAAAAAAAAAAAAAAAAAAAAGAAAAAGAAAGAAAGCTCACAAAACAAAAAAGTATTCAAATGTTCCACCAAACTTGCCCATAATAACAGTCTCCTAAGAATGTGTATATTAACAGCCTCATGTACTAAACATAGTAATTCAATAGTCCTTTGCTAGAAAATAATCATTATGATTCGTTGTGCTGATAACAGCATTTGCACTGCTTATTAAGAACAACAAATGACTACGGGACAACAGTTCAGGTTCCTTGCAGGACTCCAGTGATTTCACACGCATTCTGCTTTCACTGGGTCATGCTTCCCCCTAGGCAACGCCATGAATAGGACCAAAAACTGTGTTCTCTCCAATTTTCCCCTGACCTGCAGCTCCCTTTGAAAGCTGCAGAAGCACCAAGAAGCCTCAGAGGCAGCAAAACTAGCCCCTCTCGTGCAGTCCTAGGCATAAAGGCAGCTCTCCAGTAGCACGGGGGCACTGGAATCAGAGGGCTGCTTCTTCCCCTTGCAGTATGAGGAGCCTATCTCCAGTCAGAGGTGCGTTGCCTTCTCTCTTGCTGTCCCAAAGCCAGACAGACCCCAAACGCTCCATGAGCCCCTCCTTCGTAGCTGCCCGCTGTGTCTCCATTCCCACACAACCCCCGGGGCCCCGCTGGGAGGTGGGCGGGCTGCCAAAACCTCCGGATCCCGGGGCTCGCACAAGAGATGGAGCCCCTCAGCGGGATTGAGGAGCCGCCAAGCACCAGCCCGGCTTCTCACTTGATTACCGCCCTTCTCTCCTTTGAAGCAGGAGCTTAACGGCAGGGTCTGCAGGGGTTACGGCAGTCTGCCTCGCGCTCAGCCGTCCTGCCTCTTTTCCATCACACGCGCCCGGCCCTCCCACCCGTGCCCGTGTTTCACCCAGCCCAACTCCGTGCTCCAGCGCCGCGAGAGCAGAGCAGCAGCGGGATGCGCTTGCATGGGGCTAAACTAGGACAGAGGAAAAAAGAAAGGCGGCAACGTGTGGGAAACAAAAAGGATGTAAGGAGAGGAGAAAGAAAAGAGTAAATAATTGCATCTGAAAGGCACCCAGGGAAGGATATCACAGGAGCTTTCATAGGAAATGTAAAGTAAAAGGGAACGAAGATCAAGCAAAAGCCATGCTGCCAGTTAACACTTTCAAAAACATATCAAATGGTGTTTTTTACAGTGCGCTAGAATTAAACACAGTAAATAAACATAAAACTGCTTATTTCTGAGAACAACAGAGAGGTGGTGGCAGTCTTATTCACACAGGCGGAACCTCCCGGCCCTGGCTTTGCCAAGGTGCCTCCAGCAGCCCAAGCAGCAGAGACGGAGGGATTCACGGGCCCCGGGGGCAATGGGGAAGGGTCTGCAGCCCCGCAGTTTGGGCACTCAGCTGCAAGAGGGGAGGCCCAGGTTCTTCATACATCAAAGAACTGCTGGATTAAAAACAAAAATAAAGTGCAAGCTGCAGACTGCCCAAATCCCCCGGATTAAAGGAGTGCCCTTCCCAGTAGGTTCATTTCCTTCTCAAACACACAACTCCCAGCCCCATGGATATTCTTTGCTGCTGGGAGCCCAGCTCCACAGGAAAAGACCCAAAAGGCCCAAAGCCCTCTGCTCAGGGATGGCAGAGGTGCTGGTACCCAAAGGCTCCTGCTAGGGAGGTTTGCATAGAGTGCCAAGCCACAGACATCCGAGAAACTTTTGATTAAAGCAGGAGGTGCCTAATGAGCATAACTTCTTGAAGTCCACTTACATCCCACTTCAGGCTTCTCCTTTCAGATTTGTCTGTTTGTGCAGGTGTCCTGTTAAAAATGGCAACCCCAAGCAAAAGCAACCTTGTTTTGAAACTAAATCAAGGGCTCAAATTGGGACACAAACGCCTATGCTCAGGCTGTGCAGTGCAGTCACACTGGGAGCAGGTGCCTTTTCCCTGCGGTCAAACTGCAGCACAAGGCAGAACAATTCTTTCCCCCGGGGTCCTGTTGTGTCCCGGTCACTTAAATGTGAGACTCACATGGATGCCTCTCCCAGAGGTGGGTGCTTCAGCCACTTCACACAGCCTGTAAGTGCTGCAGCCTGTAAATGGGACCAGTGAATTTCACAGTTCTACGTGGCCAGGAGACCGAATGCCTCTGTGTAACTGTTGCACAGAAATGCACCTAGCTGCCTGTCCTCATACCTCCCAGGACACCAGTCCATTCGTGTGGAATTTTGTAAGAAAATAGTCACAGCTTGAGCATTTTTTTGCATTTAGAATATGTATACTGCATTCAGCCTTTGACATTATACATGCTTATTTGGATGATTGAATTATAAAAGAGAGGGGCATACTCTGCAGAAGGCAGCATCTTCCTTCTCTTCTTTATAATTTCCATTCACCAAAGCCTGCTGAAACTCATGATTAACTGTCTGAAATATAGGACTCTCCAGAAATATAGAGATCTCCGCTTTGTTAAAGCCTATATCTAAAACAACCCTTTGTAGCTTCCTCAGCGTAGAATGGAAGCCTGGTGTGAAATACAGTAAATTAAGCCTTCTGCTGTCAGGGCTGGAAATAAGAGTAGAACAGAATAGCTGCTGGATTTGAAATGATTTTTTTTTTTATTGGCTTCATTTACATCCTGTCTAAGGTCTTCCGAGCAGCTCAAGGTGTCTTATCTCTGGCTACCAGGGGGTATTTTGCAGTCAAAGCAGTTAACGTACTTTCTCTCTCTCTCTCTCTCTCTCTCTCTCTCTCTCTGTCTCTCTCTCTCCCTCTTTTAAGGCCATCTTATCTTATCAGACAGATCTCTCCAGGCTGAGGAGAACCCATACTTATCAGAAGCTCTACACCATATTGACAGCTCAGTGCTGCTAGGGACAAATGAAAGCTTAGGGTAGAGAAAGATCAGTTAACCTGTTCCACTCTCAGTTTAGACTAATCTGCGGTTTGTCTAACTTCAGGACACATTGCATGTCTTTTCTCTGTTTACTCAGCCATCAGAGGCGCACGATCACAGCGCCAGTCGCAGGACGTGGTGCCCAGGTACACGAGCAGCCACTGCAATGATCCCCAGGGCAGATGCCTGTTGGCTTGCAAGCATCAACAGCGCCGTGCTGACCCCCAGCAGCTCCTCATCGGGGTGACCTTGGGGCAGCAGACCTGGGGCAGCACCTCAGCATTGCTGGGGTTGCACAGCGGGGCAAGGGGAAGTGTGCACGTTGCGGGGCAGGGGGGAAATAAACCTGTGAACTCTATAAACTGAAGCAATACCCCACTGCAGTGAACTTTGCAGCAGTAACTAAGAGCAGACAGCCCTGCTTACTGGTATCTCCAGGAAAGACCCAGGCCAGCATTCTCACCTACAGCTAAAGAATGCAGAGGGCAAGATTTCTCTAGCTCTCTCCTTGGCGTCGAGAGCAGGGAGGCAGGTCTAAAAAGTTACAGCTGCTGATACTGACAGTCTTAAACATTCACTGCAATTTCACATAAAAATACATGTACGCGAACAGTCATTAAGCCTGTCCGATTTGATACTCTTCAGGTTTATTTTCCCCTTCTGCATCCCAACAGTTCATGAGCAGTTTTACATTAGTGATAACCCTAGACTTTCCCTGCAGAGAAGGTTCACTATTAATTGTCCATTATCTTGGTGTGTCAGCACAAGGAGAGGGGGAGAAACTCTCATCCAACTGGTTTCACCTCCCTCTCCTGAGAGTGATGCCCTTGTCAGGGCATTAAAGACATGAAAACCTGCCACTTATCAGAATTGTATTTGAATCGAACTACTGTCCTTGAAAAAAGTAGACACCAGATACCATCAGAATAAGCCACATTGGCAGCTCCAGTTCTCTGTGACTTAGACAACCTTTTACAAAGCTTATAAATTAATCTGTGATTGCAGATCAGTATGATGATCAATAACACGATAGCTGTGGCTTAAAATGAGAAAAAGGATGATTTCTTTCATTTTACGAAACAAAAAAATCTGCATTTTATAAGTAATGAAGAAAAGTTGGCCAGGCAGATGTTTAGCTCCTATGTTAAGCTTCTAGATAACTTAACAAATAACTTATTCAAATTTGGTATGGTAGTAGGTACTGATTCTTCGAAAAGTGATAGCAGCAGAAAGAAGATACATATGACATTTTTTATGAAACAGTTTGTAAGATTTCAACAGCTTAAATAAGCCTGAGGAGGCATCTGAATGTAAACGCACTGTTGAACCAAATCGCAATTTTTTTTAATTACTGCACACCACTAATTCTTAGAGAAACATAATTCAGGCCTATTAAAATGCTGAATTTGCTTGCTAGGATGAAACAATATTTCAAAGAGTTCTTTAGTATTTCTATTCATCTGTTCAGAGGCAAAATAGAGAACCTAAAATATACCCACAACTGCAGTGCTGAATCTGTTCTTTTTTTTGTGACAGTCTGAACAACTCTCCTTGCTTTTCATAACTTGAAATCACAATGAGGAGGGGAAAAAAATAAAAATAAGTTACGCTTTGCTTTTAACAAGTAAACAAGTGTACAAATTAATTCAGAGAGCTGTAATTTTGAAAATTTTCTATGTTTAATGTGCACTGCAGTTAAACTACTTTTTCTGTACAAATTAATTTACTGCATCAGTGATCGATGTTTATGTTTAGGCAATTTTATTTCTCAGTATGGTAAAATTAGACCTAATAGTTGCAACCTGTTATGTCCAATCTGTCACTGAAATTCAAATTGCCTTTTTCCTATTATTCAAGGAGCAATTTGGAGAAATTAAAGCCATCTAAAAGCAGAAGACAAACAATTCTCTGTAAGGACTCAATAGCCTGTGTCATCAACCTGCTCTAGAAACCGGTGATCTTTCCTAGGCAGAATCATTGCTGTCTTTTCGTTACATTCAAAAAGCCTCAATTCTGCAGAGCCACAAAAGACACGAATGTTTGAAAACAGCAGAGCATTTCACTCCTTGAAAAGAAGGCAAAATCAGTATATGCTTTGAATGAGAAGAAATATCATTAACCGATAACAAAGCCTCCCTTCTCCATATTCTCTAACTGTTGATGTTCATAAGTTTTCTGTTAGCCATCCACATAGCTATAAAAATAGATATATTTCTTCATCTAGTAAAAGTTTGTTATTGTCATACTGCTCTTAGCAGTGAAGCACTCACCCGTCACAGGCAGTTATTACTTACTACTTCTAGTGCTGAAACATACAGGTCATATTTTTTTTGCTTCAGTGGTATAGCTGCCCTACGCATACCTGGTTCTAGTCCCTGAGAGAGCTTCTGGCACTGCCTTCTAGTTACTCTCAGGGACTTCCTGGGGCTTATCCTGCTTTACTGTGTATTTTACCAATTTTGATCATTTTTCAATTTCTGTACGGGATGTTGTCCTTTTTTTATTATGAATTTTAATGTTCTACACTTAAAAATCTAAAAATAATCATCCACACTATTAAAAGATAATTACTCTCTTTCCTTTTTCCCCCCCTCACTTCTTCTGCCTTTATTTTTCTGTGTGTGTCTGTGTATGGAAAGAGAGATTCATTTTTCTCACACATGCGAAAGAGCACTTTAGGCTTGGAATACCAGGCTGCTTACAAGCGTTTGGTCTTGTTGGAGATGGATGAAACAGGAAAGCGAGATGAGAGATAATGCTGGTTTGGGGGAGAGTTTGCATTTTTCCCAGTCACTTTGTTTTACATTCTATCTTCTATCACTTTTAAATTCCAAGTAGGCTCATTTCTTTACAAGATAGTTCACATCATCAAGCTGATTAATAATTTTGCCACCAAGCTGTACTGATTAATGTGGATTAGTCAAGTGATTAATAATTTTACTGTTTTCAGGACGAAGCTGCCCTAATGTCTTGGGTTTTGACAATGTTTTACAATTGGAACTTCCTCAGACAGATGATCTGTAACTTCCTGATTTCCCAATGCTCAGCAAAGCGCCATGGCCTTACTCCTGGGTTCACTCCTCGCTTTCAGTGCCCATAAACAATTTTCTAATGACAGTATTTGAACCTCGCTTCTTGTAGACTGCTGTGCTGCTACTTCCTCTTCCTCCAGTTTGTTGGCTTCCTTGCCCTGTTTGATGTTATCATCAGACTTTGTCTGAGGCCTTTTGGCTGATTCTTACGCAGTTTCTACAACAGACTCCTGAACTTTCGTTCCTGCCTTGGCAACCAGCCTGACACAAACAACAGCGCGATCTCCATGGGCTCCAGGAGGAATGTAAGGGTTAAACCAGTTGATGTGGGATGGGGCGCAGACAGTTTATTCCTCCCATTTGGTGGCAGAAGCTCGGCCCATTGTATTCCACGATTACAATTACACACTTCCTCATCAAGTGGCCCCGGAACCAAATCACTATTTATCACTCATTGTACAAGATTTCCTGACGGGGCTCATGTTTTGACTTCTGTTTTGCTGATCCTGGACTTTGCAGTATTGTCGGTCTCCAGAGGAACCTATAAAAGCACGATCTATTTCTAAGATTGAATAGCGGGTTCTGTGTTAGGTAATGCCGCGGCCGTTAGGCTGTACTTTCTTGCTAATTACAGTGGAAGTTCTCTCTTAAAGAAAACATGGCATTGCAAGCCGCATGGAGTCAGCGTTCTTTCTAATTGGAGCTTGCTTTCTAATTCTCTCAGTACTAAGTTTCACCATAAACACACTCTTCTATACTTGGATATTGGATTTAACCCTCTTAGACAAAACAAGACTCAACGCAATTATATATTTATTTGATCTTTTCTAAAGCACCAACTGAAAGCCAAATAACATAAAAAGCCAAATACAAAACAGTAAAAGTAGAAAGCAAAATCTAATAGCATGTTACAACATGCTATACACACAGAATTCAAAAGAGACCTGCCAGCCCCCAAAGATTCAATTCCTGACTAGTTAGAGGAAAGAGAAAAACAAAAGGGTAGCAGATGCAAAAACAAAGGTAGGGAGCCCATAAAACAGTCATGGATAGGCCAACTGAAATAAACAGGGCTTGCAGCTTGCCTCGGAGGCAGCCAGCGAGGGCTCTGGCGGGAGCTCCGCAGCCGGGGGCACCCGGAGCGCGAGGCTGGTGCCCGACAGTTCGGGGATTAAAAGCTGAGCAGCTACATGCGTTGGGCTCCACTTTTTAATATATCAGCTTTCCATCCCAAAGAGCCTCCGGATCAATTGCAAAGGAAACAATTAGGAGCACATTACAACAGTCTAGCCTAGATGGCTGCAGCACACTCTATGGCCAAGACAAATAAGCAAACTATTCAAAAAAGCTGGAAACTCATCACTGGGGGGGTTGAACTAGATCCCTTCTTGCAGGAGGAGGAACATTAATGTTGGTCAATCACACTCCTGATCTGTATCCTGTACTGGCCTGAAAATGTGTCTCTCCACATCCCAGAAAACATCCTGCCTGTCTTTATTTCATGACCACCAAGTCGGCTGAGTCTCCCAATGCAGATCATCTAAGTGCTTTCCTCTATTTTCCTTGGTATTGTATTTGTTGTGCTATAACCAGCTTCACTCCTCTAAAGCTCCTGCTTGCAAAATAACATTACATGCCTGCAAACACACTGCAGACCTTCTGCAAGCCAGCACGATTCGTAGCAGACCAAATGAAAAAAACAAAATCACATATTGCAATGTCTCCAGCCAGTTAATGAAATTGCAACCTGTAGCTCCCCTGATCTTTCCCTAATGCCCTACATAAAGACAGGGAAGAAAAGGAGATATAACGGAGCTCTTATAATGGCAGATTCCCATGTGGAGAAAAGCAAATACTCATCATGGAGTGAGGGATTACTCATCTGCCAAGATGGTCCAGCCATTTAATTGCTGTAGGCTGGATGCCAGCTTGGGGCTCTTCTTTGGGCCAGGCTCCAGAGTCGTGGGACAGAAGCCTTAACCTCCAGTGCGGACACAAGGGCAGCAGGGGATGGGCCAAGCACTGGGAAGCACCCTGGCCATTGGGAGGAACCTGTATCAGCTGCGTCTGCTGAGCTACAGCCCCAGCACCGGCTGACTTTCAACACAAGAAAAGTCATGCTGTGGACTGGACCTGGCTGGCAGGACAGCTTTGGGACCACTGTACCAACTTACCAACTCCAGAGCAAAAGTCAAGCTCCTCTTGACCTTTACCATGGCACACAAATGCCATCTTAAGGCTTTTTATGTCCCGGGTGTAAACCCATGGGCATAAACCCACGCACAACAGCCTGAAATGCAAACAATACCTTTTTTTTTTTTTTTTAATTTCTTCTGATGCTAACGTGCCTGCAAAGTGGACCGATAACCTTCAGGTCTGATCCTAATCTTCCTCACAAAAAGGAATATGAACAACATCAAAGCAACGAACTGCTGACTTTGTATCAATGTGCAAGCAGCCTACACTAACCAGGCAGCCTGTAACAGGAAACATTTCCAGGAATTTTACATGTGTTTTTATTACAGCAGGATCTGTTTTCTCGGTTTTATTCGGTCATGAGGTTGGATTTTCGAAAGCAGTAGTACAACACTGGGTCTGCTATTTCAAGAGTGGGATGGCTGAGGAAAGGTCATGCTCTCCCTCAGTTTTCTGCATAAATGCTTGACTTTTATCCCTGGGTCTAATGTCTGCTACGTTAGTTCAGGATTACCATCCCCATATAGCACTGCTTCCTTTTCGCAGGTCTGTGTCTTTGCTTGATACAAACTTACTGCCTCTGAACAGTTTTAATTTTCTGATTTTCCATGAAAAGTAAAAATGTTTTCCATGAAATAGTTTGCTTCATCTCAAATTAATTGATCTGAGGTAAAAAGCAGCTGTGACCCTGATGTAGCTCCCCCTCCCATTTGGTGAAGAATTTAACAGTAGCTGGCTAATTTCAGAAGAGTGCTTTGACAGATTCCTCCCTTTCTCCACATCTTTAATTTGCTTGCCCAAAAGCTAATATTGGGTGTGTGGTGGGGATAATGCGGTCGTGAGGCACTGAACACACCGAGGGCACTTCCAGCGAGCCGCATACGGCAGTGAAACACTAGCAGACGAACACAACAGATACGGAGGAGGACTAGCAGGAAAAGAGTTGGCCAACCTTTTGAACACTAGGCTGTTTCATTTGTCTTACAGTGTTACCAAAGCACCGTAATATACTCAAATCCACAGGCTCAGAATAAAATCCTGGCCCCACTGAAGCCGGTGGAATTTTGCTATTAACTTTAATGGGACTGGTATTTTTGCTTTTGGTCTGGATCTGGTTAGATGTAGGTTTTAAGAAAATCAAACTTATTGCCTGAGAGTCCAGTGGTAATACTCAAAACAAATGAGTTATATTACTTGAGTTCATGAGGAAAATACAAAACTAAAATTGTGATAACTTTTCAAGGTTTATTAACTCAAGTCCCATAGCCTTAAGGGGATAGCTCCATCTGCCCTATTTAAATGCTACCATGACAATTCCTGTTCCTTAGTAAGTCATGTTAGAAAAAGTCTTTGTATCCTAGGAATGCCTTTAGCTTACCACAGATCAGTATTTTCATCCAAAGCACACTGTGATTTTAGTTAGCACCAATAACTGTCTTTATGGAACTCTTTTAACCAAACGTGAATGCTTATCCACTAACTTCAATACACAAAATGGATTTTGAAGTGGCTATTCAGAAAGCTAGTGCACATATGAAAAATAATGTACACACATATACACTACATGTATATGTATATAAACAAAGAAAGGGATACCCAAAAAGGAAGATTTACCTTCTCCCACAGATCTCCTCAAAGACCCTGGAATGTAACTTACTTCTTTAACTAATTTAACAGCTAAAAAATAAACAAACCCTCATTTCTCAAATCACTCTTCCAGAAAAGCCTGTAGGATTAACAGAGCCAGGGCGTGCAGATGAGGCCCAAAAGCGAGTCCCGCTGGAGAGCCACCCGCTTCTTCTCCCTGGGCCGCCTGGCTGGAGGCCTCTTGCTGGCTACAACCGCAGCACCGCGGCCCGGAGCGCGCCTGTCCCCCGGCTGCCTCAGCAGTGACAGGGGAAATAGAGGTGTTAACACAACCGCCACCAGAGGCCTAACTGCACCTGCCCCACGGTTCAGCTAGGACAGGCTCAATGGCGGCTCACTGGCGAGGTGGATGTCCAGCCACAGCGTGTTCAGGTGTAGGCAGAGCAATTCCTCAAACCGCAGCCAACGGCCCTGTCACAAGTCCAAGAAGTATTTGCAGATGGTCCATAAAGATCTGCTTGATCATATGGCATGGCTCTTCACTGTCAGATGTAACAGCCTTGAAGGCTAACTAACACACGTTGTTCTGCATTCTCCTACATTTCCTTATTAAGAGTTGCCACGAGAATTTATGGAGTCATGAAAGGGAGATAGATGAATTGCAGAATGATTAGAATGATTCTTGCATACTCTCCGCTTCCAGTGCTTAGTGGAGTTTTGCTTTATGGCTGACACTAGAAAACTTTCAGACGTATCTCTACAGTTTCTCTCATCTTTTTGCCACTGCTCTGTGGGATAACTAAATTCTCAGCGCCAAGAGGAAAGCATTGGTCAAGTTTTCAACACTAAATATTGAAAATTTCCTGTGCTTCTAATCATTTTGGCAAGAATTAACTTGCCCTTGTCTACTGAAGAAAGTGCTGATCTATTATTTGAGGCATTTTATCACTGTCTGTCTTGGAAAGATACTTTTAATTGTTCGGAATTTGACCTTTAATGGATTATTAACAATGCAATCGCGACTTCCTGAAATTAATGCACTAATATTTGCTGTTTGGCCCTCCCAATCAATTTCTAACTAGGAAGTAATTTGTCTGAAACTCTGCTGACAACAGCTCTATTTTCTCCATCAAATTATGTACTTGCACAGTTAAGTGCTCCTTTTAAAAAGACAACCTCCCCAAAACTTCATTGGCTTTCACTCAAATCTTCACATTGACTTGCTATGTTATACAGCAGAGTGTTTTTTGTGGTTGTTTTTTGTTTGTTTGTTTGTTTTTGAGGGGAGGGGCTTTTTGGGGGGGGGGGTTTGCAAAGTTTTTGCCCAATTTGCTTGTCAGATTTGTTAATCCTTCCTAAAATTTAAGATGCAAGATTATTCCTGTGGAAGATGTGTCTCTGACAGGCATTCTCCTCTCTTCAGAAGGTTTTCATCTTGCATTTTGGAGAGAGGTGGCCTAACTCTTGATTTTACCTTATATCAGTCTTATATCAGTGTAAATTCATTGACTCCACTGTGTTTCTTTTGCTAGACATCAGTATAACACCAAAGAGTGCAGATTAGGCACACAAAGACTGCTTTTATTTAGGAGCTGTCGGAAAAGCTACCAATTTTTGAAGACGTGTGATTCTTGTAAAAATGGCCGGTGAGCCCTTTGGAATGTAACTTAGTTTTATCGCTCTATTTTTGTTAACCATTGCAATAATAGTAATTAATATTAGTGGCAATGAGATCTAGACAAGGACATTGTATAGGTTTGGCTTTTCTTTCCTTATTTCCATTTGTAACTGCCAAACTGCCCGCTCTGTTTCTTATGTAAAATTGCAGATGTCTTCTTATTAATCAAGATTCTAATACATTCCAGATGAATAAACAACTTCAGCACTGCAGCACGTACCTCACTGCTTAAACCCAGGATTTATTAGAGCAGCCTGTTCCAAGATCTCTTAACTTAAAAAAGATGGTTTATTGTTCCTTGCTTCGACAGCAGGGGCCTAATAAATGCATTGAAACTATGTCCTTATCCTTTTGCAGCACAGTATTCAAAGAGATTTCCAACCCGACAGCATAAGGCTATCCAAGTCCTTTGAAACTTTAAGTAGTTGCTCAAACTCCACCATCGAAATGCAGAAAATTTCGTAGGGAATCAAGACCAAGGCAATACTTTGGTGATGACATTACAATGGTGGATGTCCCAGAATCACTTATAAAATACTGTAGCATATTTAATCTAGTAGTAATAATAATAATAATATTAATAAACAGTCGGAGGAAACCATCTAGCTGTATAATATCAATTCACTCATAATCTATATATCCCCAGGATCTCACTGTACATTTAGCCTGTTTAGCCTGTAAACTCCCAACTAATCAAAATTGGTTTACATATTTCTAATTTAAAATTAAAATTTTCAACAGCCTAAACTACTCCATGCACTTTAATTTACACTCCCTACATCACAGCAAAACAGGTCCCTTCTTTGTTATCAGCATAAAAATAACAAGAAAATAATGGTTTGTGTGTTTATGCATATATTAACTCTTTGATTGCTAATTTTTAATTATTATTGCACAATATTGGCACCCTCCTTAGAAATTCCAGATTACTAATGTGCTTGCTAATACTGGACTCCTAAGGGTGGTTCTATTAATAAGACGCATGTATATTGAAAACTAGCACAAAAATAAAGGTTAGAATATTAGCATACCTTACTCATTTTTAATTAAAGAATTAAAAAGCCCAGTCTTTGGGGGGTTGGGGAAAATACTGTAGCCAAATGAGACCAATTAACTTCATTAGCTTCTGCAAATACCTACTTTTCCGGCACATTTCTGTTTTTTTCTTCTGCTTCATAACTACAGATATCTACACATCGGTATTTTGTTTATAATCTAGGCTTCCACTTCACAGAATTAAACCCTTATTGCATAAGGTTTGCTGTATTTATTCAAAAAATCAATAAATTAGATGTCATCATTCTTCACTCTACTTTTTCCTCTGAATGAAACAACACACAGGTTTCGATCACAAAAAAAAACAGAAAAAAAGCCAAATAGGGGTTGAAAGCACAAAGTAAGAAAAATTCTACTACCGTGAGATCTTGAAAGAACTTTTTTAAAATTAGTTACAAAAACTTGGAATAGAGGATATGAAAATGGTGTTATTAAAATGCCCTATTGCTACTACTGAACTGAAGAAACATTTTCTTGAACCATTTACTATAGGCTAGCAAGCTGACAAGTTTTATCTCACACAGCATCACTTTTGCTCATTCTCAACTATTTGCTTTCATTTACAGCACAGACCACCAAAGCTCCTGCACCTTTCACTTAAGAAGAGTTTAGTGATGGTTAGTCATGTTAATATCAAGAGTAAACTGATTATTACAGTCATTTAGCACAGACCAGAAAATACATTTAGAATTCTGAGATCAGCTAGAAATGTTAATTTACCTCTGCTTCCTCCTCATACCTACTTTATTTGTGATTAGAGAGAAGCTTCTGGTGAGCACAGTTTTAAAAAAGTGGACAATGGGACTTTCCCTAATGAGTCACATTATAAAAATAGTCTTATAAAAACAGGGATTTTTACGGGTTAGAGGACGGAAATGATCAGAAGCATTTTACATGTCCAGAAAGCAAGAGGCACACATGCCTGGTTTTGCTTCTCATATGACAGAGCCACCGGCTCCAGTGCAGAAAGACACCTCACTACATGCACAGCACAAAAGGAGGAGGAAATGCTGAAGAGACATTTTAAATTCAAACCACAAATTTGTGACGTAACCCACGATCTGTGCCATTGAGCTTTCTCATTTTGGCTACAAAGCCATGCTGTATATAGTTACTAAGCTCTGATCCTCCAAGTGAGAGGCAGCCAGGAAAATGACAATGTGCAGCCACAGATTTTTTATGCTATAGGATGCAGAAAAGACAAACAGCCAGTCACTGCTACCCATTGCCTTCAATTTTTAAAATGCTTTGAGAAGTTTAATATATTTTAGCCCTTTCAGTTACATATAAAACTTCAAGAAGCATCTTTTGAATATCTTCAAGGATGGAGGCCCCACAACCTTCCTGGGTAAAAAAAGAAGAAAGAAAAGGGAAGGGAAAGGGAAGTGAAAGGGAGGGAAAGGAAAAGGAAAGGGGAAGGAGAAAGGGAAGGAGAAAGGGAAGGGGAAGGCAAGGGTAAGGAAAAGGAAGGGAAGGGGAAAGGGAAGGGGAAGGCAAGGGGAAGGGAAAGGAAGGGAAGGGAAAAGCACACAGAGACACAAAAGAAAACTCAGTTTGGGTGCTGCTCAGCTTGGGTCATTTGTTTCTCCACCTGCCAGTACCACTGTGAGTGAAAGACAAGAGGCCCGAGCCCAGTTCCTCACTCAGCCACAGACCTGTTGTGCTTCTCTGTACCACACGGACTATTACGCTTTCCCTCTTAACTAGAACACTGAGAGATTCAATGTGCCTGTGAAGCATTTCTACAGAAGGCTCACAAAACAGTATCGGGATTGGTAGAGTAACATAGAATGGGGCTAACTATAGCCATAGAAAAGCTATCTGCCAAAGCTAACTGCCCAGGCTCCTGGTACAGGAGATAGATGCAGGCACTCCATGGAGCAACACATCTCTGCTTTGCAGGGTGGGCCGAATTGCTTTCTGGAAGTGTTTGCCTCCAAAATTAAGGGAACTCAATCCCACCTGAAATGTCACCTTTCCAGTTTTATTTCCCATCTTTCATCCTTTCCAGAACGCCTACTTCTTCTGTCATGCCTCCCAAAGCCGGGAGCAGGCAGCATCGCTCCAGCAGAAGCACAAAGAGCAGCAGCCCTGCCAAGCAGCACCAGGAGAGCAGCTCTGACCCTACCCCACCACCCAGAGCTGCCTCTACTGTGGTTCATTTCTCTCAGACATGAAATTTGCAGCTCTCCTTTGAAATTACTTGAGCAGGTCACTCTACATATTTGCTCAGAATACACCCAGGATAAAGCATACCTATTTCTGGGGTCTATATACCTTTCTTATAAAACAAACTTAAAGCAATAGCAGAAGAGGCTACTATGGCGCTGTTTAGTTCACCGTCATGAAGCTCACCAGAGTTCTTTTCCCCGCATGAGTGAATAAATATATTCCTTCCCTATACTCTCCTCCTAGAGTAAGGCTGCCATTCACATCATTATCACTGTACCACATTTAAATATATCATCCCAAAAATCAAACTGGTAGATCCAATCCAAAGATGTGTCCTACTATGTGCTTCTTACCAAACCTTGGATTAAAGAGAAGATTGCAATATTCTTCATGTTTAGAAAGGATAAAAAGGACTTCCCAAATGCTACATTTTTTTGCATGGCTCTGATTTACTTTTTAACCTTTGCAATGTCCAGAACCTGAACTGCATAGGTGTCCACCTGGCTGTTTGGAGAAAGGTGCTTCCTCTTTCCAGACTGCAGAAGACACAAAGCAAAGCCACTGCAGGACGGGCTAAACCACAAGCCAATCCTCTCCATTCAGAAAAAGTTTGCATTTAACCAGCTCAGACATAACTTGGTGATTTTCTGCGGCAAAAGGACTCCAGACTACCCAGCCAGCCATCAAAACATGTTCCCAGCATAAGCACCAGCACAACCGAGGAGCCTGAGAAGAAGCTGCAGGAAGAAGAGCTGCCTAGAAGGAGCAATTTTGGCTTTAGAGAATTCCTAGAAAAGGACTACTAAAACTTGCACTTCCTGATTGAGAAAATAAATTCTGTCATTGTCCTCCTCCAAAATAAAAGAAAAAAAAATCCCAAAATTCTTTTAAGTAAAGGAACGAATACATCTTGTACACTCAGTCCACACAAGACCTGCACAGGTACACACCTCTGTTACCATCCTCCTTTTTGGAACAACTATGCAGATGCATTGACTAGTACACTGGCTAGGCCTGTTACTGTTAGCTTAATTCTTAACTTTTAACTTTTGTGTTAAATTATTAAAATTCAAGACGAAAATACTGCAGGTTTTATATATATATGTGAAAGTAATGCTGCTGATAATAAAACAGCATGAAATCTGTGTTTATGATCTTCTGTGTACAAGTCAATGCATTTATTGCTTGTCTGATTTGTGTGGATGCTACAGTAACCAGAAACGAATACAGAAAAGAGATGAAGACGAGGGAGGTCTGTGGGCCATAAGTGGGTCTCTAGAAGTTATTGGAAAGCAGATATAAGCACACTGATAAATACTTCTTTTCCCGATAGAGATTTCACAGGTGGGATTTAGCTGGATTCTTATTCAATGAACTTTAAACTACTGTCTTCCCACAGCAGCAATAAGATGGTGGTACAGTAGTAATGTCAAATCAGACACCTCTCAGATGGATCTGCTCCATCTACTCTTTAACGCCTCTTCTTTCCTCACATACTCCTCTGCATTTCCTATTTTCTTCTCAAAGCAAATTCACCCTTCTCTTTCCAAATTTGGCTTTAGAACAGGAAGAAATTAAGAGAATTACAAGCTAAAATATTTAAAAGTAAAATATATAGTATAAATAGTCATTTGTCTCTAGAATAGTTAAGAAAGAATATAATGCATATGCAAATCAAGGCACATTAATATCAAGGCGTATCATTTAGCATAGCCATAGACGGAAATTCCTGTGGTCTGCACACTCCTGCCACCCGTCTTTCTCTTCAGGCCCTCCTAAGTGGTGGAGAAAACATTATATGATATAATCCGTGAGGGAACCCAGAATACATATTTTTCTCCTCCTCTCACTCAATTTTAACAGTTATATGCACTTTCCTACCCATTTTTCCTAGCTTTTCCTTTCTCTGATTACACACCTTCATCTTGCAACTCTAATTCCCATCCGCCCCCTTTTTTTAAGTACCTCCCAAAGGTACATGATGGAGTGGTAGCACACATAAAAAGTGGCTGAAAGAACTGGATTAGCACAGTGAAAACCTCACATCAATGTTATGCAAATTTGTTATGAATCAAACCTGCAGAGCAAATTTACTACATTGCTGAACGATTATAAAATAGCGATTTGTCTTGTATACATTTTTAATGTATTCCAAACCATTTATATTAGATTGTCTGCTTCTGTTAGTCAGATCATTCAAATTTTTAAGTGCAAAGTAAATATAAAGTGTTACATTTTTAATAGTATGCAGTCATACCACATACTTTTTCTTGCTTTCTACCTCTGCTGTAGTCCAGGAACACATAATGGTTGTTTTTCCCTAGTTATCTAATCATTATACTAAATGTGAACCTGTTTGCTATTACTTTACATTTTACAATTATCATTGCAAGAGCTACTTTCAGTGTTCTAGGAACAATTGTGAATCTTAGCAGTTAATGGAGTATGCCTCCTTAAATTTAATGCTTTGTATGTGCACACAAAAAGGAAAAAGGGAAAAGGGTTTTAATATTTTTGCTTGGTTGTATACAAAATTACATGCATCTGCAGCACAAACATAAATGTATTAATTATGTAGCTACTATTTACATTCTAGTTTCTGCTTAGTTCCTGAATTTGGTGATTTTAAAATGGGCAAAGTGAGTTCCATTTAAACTATTCTGCCTTTTTGTCCCTAAAACTAAGTAGCTTCTGTTTGCATTGCTCACCATGCATTTCCTTTATCAAACGAGACAATTACGCAGGAATTATGAGCTGCACTTCCTTGCAATTCATATTGGTCGTGATAAACACTAAACTAGCCAAATCTAAGAAATTAGCTCTGCTCTTTCTTCATTAAAAATAGGTTGAAGTTGCTTTTATCACATTAGAAAAAAATATTAGTTGCATAAGCTTTTCTGAAATAAGCTTCTGAAAATACATATAACTACTGAACCCCACTGTTTCTCACCTTTTTAAACACAAAACACTACAGATGTATTTTCATACAGTGATAAACATTATCACCTACAGGGCTATTACAATGTATAATCCATGATAACACTGCCACAGAACACGTATATTTTATAGCAGAAGAGGAAGTAGAAAGAGAGAGAGGAAGAAAGAATCAACGTTCCATGACAGGATTGGGTCATTTTGGCCAAACAGGTACCATCCCAAGTAAGGGCAAAAGGAGGAGCATAAGATATGAATGGTGAAAGATGGTTAGCTTAGAAGAAAAATTCTGTAAGAATCCATAAAGTAAAAGAGGCTTATTCAAGCAAGAGACGTCAAGAAAAACTGAAAGAATCTAAACTATGAAGGAATTAAAAAGGAAAATCAAGAGGGGAAAGAGGCAGTTCAAATAACATAGATGGTGTGTCAAAAAGAAAGAGGATGAACTTTCTAGTCAGAGAAAAAAGAAGTAATCTATTTTTTGGAAAGGTGTAGTCTTAGGTCAGATATAGTCTAAATTTCAGGATAAATAAACATGGGAGCTATCTTCTTCAGCATGCTCTGGAATCCCTATCACTGGATGTTTCCAAGATCAGGTCAAAAAGCATTTAGAATAGATTGTCTAGGTGTGCATGATCCAGCCTCATGGATAGATAATTTCTTGTGGTCCGCTCCAATTCTGTTGTTCTCTAATTTCAGTCCTGCCCCCTTCTTTCAAGTAACTGAACTGTGAAGGCAACAGGACATCTAAAATGTTACTTTTAGGGAAAAATTTTAAACACGCACACACACAAAAGCAACAACAGCAAAAAAAAAGGAATGTGGAATATAATTAATAGTTCTGAACGAACTTATGTGTAGAGCAGTTAGGCTACCTTCAGCTGATAGCACTTTCCATACCAATAAAAACATACCACCCTATTAATAAACCTCAGAAGTGTGGACTTTGAGTGTTACTTCCTATGAGGAAAGTTGTTTGAACCAATAAATGCAAGCAGTCACAGGGTGGTAGGTCACTCAGGAAAAGGAGATAAAGGTCACTTTGAAAATGTCTGCTTGATATTCTCTCGTCCCTGAAGACCTGAAGAGATCACAACTCATTTAACAGGAACATGAACATATGTGATTGCATAATGAATATTATTATTTTGCTTGGAAAATACTTAAACAGGTGACTAAGAGAAGAAGCATCTTCCCTTAATAAACTCTGAGCCGTACAGTCAACCAGGAGAACCTGCCAGTTCTCCTGGCAGGTTTAAGAATAGCAAATCATTGGGTTTTGTTAATTCAAATGGGCTGGCTTTTTTTTTTTTCTCTCTTTTTGTTTGTTAGTATTCTTTTTCTCCCTGAAAGCTAATAGCAGTTTGCATCCTGACAGTCATTAAGGGAAACAAACAAACTAACTATTTTTGGACATGGGGAAAAAAGAAACCCAACTGACCTCACTTTCTTTGAGTGCAATCTTCAGTGCATATTGAACAGAAAAAGGAATGCACTCTTCTTCATTATTGTGTATACGACACAAGAACATACTTGCTTTTTGTTGGCATTTCGTGCTTTTGTAACCTTTTCCTCAAAACTGTCAATAAAAACACTCCTCAGAACCTGAAAAAGGAATGGTGCCACTTGCCATCCTTGTACAGTACCATGTGGCAGATAAGTTTGTGGTCCAGGCCTGCCCTCTCCTTCTTCTCAGCCCGCGCAATTCAGGGAGCCGGTCCTCCTCTGTGCTGGGGGAGACCTAAGACCTGCGACCAAATAGGACACTCTTTAGGACTCTCCTAGGCAAACGCTTCAGCAGAGCCCTTGGCTTTATTCTCTGCTAGTGGCTTGCAGAGTTTGGGAAGAGAGATAGCTGCAGCATAAAGTGGCAGCTGATGAAGACACTCCTCCTTCAAGCTTGACTAAGAAGGTCAGTTCAGACTTTGGAGAACAATCTTCTCTCATGAGCCTCATGTAGGTCCTGGGGTTATCCCAGTCCTCTGGATATGCTGCTTTGCCCAACACACTTTACTATCTCCTAGATTACATAGCAGAGACAGAAACTCCCAGAATGTTCTTCTGTACTCGGTGATCTCCAAGAGTTTATATTACAAACCGCATATTAAGGAGCTTATAATTCAGCTGCTTAAATTCCCAAGGAGCTAAACCTTGATTTAGCCACTTTCTAGCATGTCAGAATTATAATTCTTTCTTCCCTTACTGTTCTAATTCTACAAACATATTTTGGTACTTACCTGAATCAAGTATAAGATGGAAATTCCAGTGCAAAACCATGTTTGGGAAAGTAATAGCAATAATAAAATCTAGTTTGCTTGCACCTGGTTTAATTACATTTAGAGCATATTTTCAACAGTGTATACCAAAAGCTTTTTAACATGAAGGACAGCACCATTAACCCCATTTTACAAATGAGGAAGCCAAGGCACACAGCTATGATTTACCCACAAACTAAAATGCCAAATGCTGCTGCTCTATCATTTTAGCCACCAGGGGCTTCGTAGCAGACACTGTTCCTGTTGCATGAGCTGCAGGAGAGGCAGCTGAGGAAGGTCTTCAGCCTCAGAGATCTGTCTCTTTGCTATCACATGGTACATGGGCATGTTGGCCCAGCCTGAAAGCTTCAAGATGGCCAGAAGATGAGTTTGTCAAGAAAGGACCTTCACGTGACAATGTGCAGATGCTCGCAGCACGTGTACAGCATGCACTGCAGGAGGGTGAAGATGCCCCCGTACTCAGCTCTGCCCCAGGGTGGCCTGGCCACACTGTGCTCTTGGCTTCAGTTCTGGAAGCAGAGTAGCTCTCCTAGTACAACCTGCCCAAAGCTAATAAAGGCCCTGCCTATCATTAGCTTGGCCCAGTGCCACCCTGACATGATCAGATTGCCTTGGGTTAGCTGGGGCTGTCATGGCATCCTCCTCCTTAAACAAGCCAGGCATGCCCTGTGAGAGCCCCGAAATGACACTGGAGCAAAGCTCATAAAATGTATGCAGTTTTTCATAGATCAGAGCACACATCAGAAAGATACATGTCTTGTCTGACTCCAGTCTGCAAGGGGGCATGTCAGTCATACCACCAGATCCTAGAAGGGTTCATTCCAATCCAGTAAGCACGTAAAAAAGGAATGGAGAAAAAACAGTATGGACATCACAAGGTATAGAATCACAGCTTGGTTTTTAAGCCGAGATCAAGGAGGTGGCTAATCAAGTGGGGTTCAGTTGGAAGGGACAAAGCTAGGCCTGAGAAGCTCAGTAGCATTTGGAGATGTGTTTGAAAGGTCACTGGAGCTCCAGCAGACTCATCAGACATGCAGATCATCCTAACAGTCAAGCAGTTGCAGCATGCTACTTCGGTGTCTCACATAGTTACTCGGCCCATTTGGCAAAGTTGGAAGCGTAGCCTTACTCTCTTCCTTTTCTTCCTGCACAAAAACTGAAAACTTGAGAAACAAGTAACAAATGATGACCAACTGCTATCATCTGAAGTGTTTTATTAGCACTGCTTTGTGGACTTCCACAGCTAAGGCCAACCATAGTTTGCTACTTTAAAGCATGTACAACTTTAAAGCAGGCAAAAATCTGTTCATCACAGAATCACAGAATGGTTGAGGTTGGAAGGGACCTCTAGAGATCATCTAGCCCCTGCTCCAGCAGGGACACCTAGAGCACGTGGCACAGGGTCACATCCAGTTGAGTTTTGAGGATCTCCAGAGAAGGAGACTCCACAACTCTCTGGGCAGCCTGTGCCAGTGCTCTGTCATCCTCACAGAAAAGAAGTTCTTCCTCATATGCAGATGGAACTTTCTGTGTTTCAACTTGTATCATAGAATCATAGAATGCTTAAAGTTGGAAGGGACCTCTAGAGGTCATCTAGTCTAACTCCCCTGCACCCTCAGAGTCACCTAGAGCACATGGCACAGGACTCCATCCAAGCGGGTTTTCAAGATCTCCAGAGAAGGAGACTCCACAACCTCTCTGGGCAGTCTGTTCCAGTGCTCTGTCACCCTCACTGTTAAGAAATTTTTCCTTAAGTTCCTGTGGAACTTTTGGTGCTTCAGTTTGTGGTCATTACCTCTAGTTCTGTTGGTGACCACCAGTAAAAAGAGGCCAGCACCATCCTCCTCACTCCCTCCCTTGAGGTACTTATAGACACTGATTAGATCCCCTCTCAGCTTTCTCTTCTCCAGGCTGAACAGGCCCAGCTCCCTCAGCCTCTCCTCACAGGGCAGATGTTCCAGGCCCCTGATCATCCTCGTAGTCCTGTGCTGGACTCTCTCCAGCAGCTCCACATCCCTCTTGTACTGTGGAGCCCAGAACTGGACACAATGCTCCAGATGCGGTCTCACCAGGGCTGAGTAGAGGGGCAGGATCACCTTCCTCAACCTGCTGGAGATGCTCTTCTTAATGCACCCCAGGATCCCATTGGCCTTCTTGGCCACGAGGGCACACTGCCGCCTCATGGTCAACTTGTCGTCCACCATGACACCCAGGTCCTTCTCTGCAGAGCTGAGCTTTGTACCCATTACCCCTTGTTCTATCACTGGCCACCACTGAAAAGAGTTTGGCTCCATCCTCCCTACATTCTCCCCTCAGGTACTTATATGAATGGATCAGATCCCCTCTCAGTCTTCTCTTCTCCAGACTAAACAGGCCCAGCTCGCTTAGTCTTTCCTCATCAGAAAGATGCTCCAGTCCCTTAACCATCTTTGTCGCTCTACACTGGGCCCTCTCTAGAAACTCAATGTCCTTCCTGTACTGGGGAGCCCAGAACTGCACCCAGTACTCCAGGTGCAGTTGCACCAGAGCTGAGTAGAGGGACAGGATCACCTCCCTCCACCTGCTCCCAACACTCCTCCTGATGCAGCTCAGGATCCCAGTGGCCTTCTCGGCCATGAAGGCACATTGCCACGAGGGCACATGGTTAACTTGTTGTCAATCAGGACTCCCAAATCCCTCTCCGTGGAGCTGCTTTCCAGCAGGTCCCCTAATCTGTACTACTGCCTGAGGTTATTTCTCCCCAGGTGCAGGACCCTGCATTTATCCTAGTTGAACCTCATGAGGTTCCTTTCTGGCCACCTCTCCATCCTGTCGAGGTCTCTCTGAATGGCAGCACAGCCCTTGGGAGTGTTGGCCACTCCACCCAGTTTGGTATCATTGGCAAACTTGCTGAGGGTGCACTCTGTGCCCTTGTCCAAGTCATTGAGGAACAAGCAGAACAGCACCAGGTCCAGTACTGACCCCTGAGGGACACCACTGGCCACAGGCCTCTAACTAGACTCAGCCCCATCTATGACCACTCTCTGAGCTCTGCCATCCAGCCAGTTCTCAACCCACCTCACTGTCCACTTGTCCAATTCATACTTCCAATATCCAAAGACCAGAAGGTCCTTGAAACGGTGAAATAAGCCCTGAGGTTAAAGCAGGCATTATCAGTATCCAGATCTCTGGCCCACAGAGACAGTTGTTAAAACAGTCATTAGAAAAAGCACTTTTTTCCAACCACCTCTTGAACAATTCTGAATTTGTGATCAGTATATCCATAAATATCACAACCCATTCGTCATAGCCCTACCCCTTCAATGCTGCCATTGAAAAGGCAATCAAACGATAGCTCTTCTATTTTATGGCCCCGATAGGAAATTATGGTTTCACTAGTTTAGGGGTTTCCTTTACTCTTTTGGACTGTAAGAATTGTGTCTGATTCCATTTATACACAATGTGAATATACATACAAAGTGAAATGCTTCCATGTATATATCTGACTAGTTAGCAAATAAAGGTACAGAAAATCTCCCAGTTAAAAAGTCCACTGCATTACCAAGTACCAGATTTCACCACATAAGAACTTCAGGGGAAAATCAAAATTATTCTAATATTTGGTTAGCAGATGAGGACGCGCTGATGTAACAACCATTCTGGTGTCCCTGGTAATTGAAATGAGCAAGCTGAGTCAAGGGTCATGGGTCATGTAGCAAAATCATCCTAATCATCATACCAAAAAAAAAAAGATTAAAAAAAAACCTAACTCCACCACAAAGCCATTATGTAGCAAAATAAATTTGAGAAAAGAGATTTGTTTTGAAATAAGTATAGTTCCTGAATGAAGGAAAAAGCAGAAGTGTGGTAACAACCAAAGAGAAAGCAAGATGTGCAGGCAGTGACATATTTAAGTCGGGTAGCAAATACCTCTGATTTTACAACATCTTTTTTCAGCAAAAAATAAAATAAAATAAAATAAAATAAAATAAAATAAAATAAAATAAAATAAAATAAAATAAAATAAAATAAAATAAAATAAAATAACCATCCAAGTGCATTTAACAGAGAAGCATGGAAATTGCATCCTTAGAGGAAGGATCTCAAGTTGCACAGCACAGTCATCCTGATATCAGCCACATGACTTTGACTGTTCCTAGGAAAAAGAGTGCTGGTGTGACTAAGTTAGTACACCTGAAAATAAAAGCATTGTCTGCACATTCAGGAGAGAGTTGTTAGCATTTCATAGCTAAACTGTAAGAGATTCCTCAGTAAACATGTCACATCTGGAAGAGACTTTCCTTGCCACTCTTACTTTCAAGGACTGCTAAGATGTCACACAGGTGAACCAAACATGAGCACAAAATCTCCCATTTGTCTTGCAGTTCACCCTGCTGGCACGCTGACAGTGTGAAGGACAAAGAGGAGGGAAACAGTTTCACCTTAAAATGGGGGACCTGAGATGCCATGAACATACAAAATGCTAAAGAAAGGTACATTTTTTTTAAAGACCCTCACTGTGAATAGCATACCTTTAAGTGACTGAGCATCCCTTGGGTAAAATCGAAATTATAATGGCACCTCATTGCACAGGATAAAGAATATTTGCAGATCGCTCAAATACTGTCATGA
This sequence comes from Tinamus guttatus, assembly GCF_059628265.1. Lineage (NCBI taxonomy): Eukaryota > Metazoa > Chordata > Aves > Tinamiformes > Tinamidae > Tinamus > Tinamus guttatus. The sequence goes on along the minus strand of NW_028288783.1, from coordinate 1,750,306 downwards.
AGAGTGCAACAGAAAAGCCCATGAAAGAATGAATTAATCTCACTTAAGTGCCAGGTTTCAGTTATGTGGAGTAAGTGTGGCATGAGGCCACATACTGAACACGGAAAATAAAATATAAACCATTTATTTTGTGAGCACGTTCTACTCGGTCCAGTGAAAGTGTAAGAAGTCCTGCAGGGACAGTACTCCCCCCACACACCACTCTCATATGTGGCCTAATAATTAAGAGTAGTAACATAACATATATACGCACGTGGAAGCTAAATGAAGGGCATACTCTCTCGAGTCCTCAAGATGGCTTTAATTAAACAAACATAATATAAAAATACTGTAATATATTATATACTTGCAAAGGTAGAAGTGTTTGGAATGGCTTTAGCAAATGGCTATATTTTTCTTGAGACTACACATTAAATTCTTCAGGTATTTTTCAGTATGAAATAGGATATGGCACACCAGGCAGAGGGGAGGAATATCTTCTGGATATATTTGCTGTATCTTCAAGTCTACTATGGAACTTATTCTTCGCTGTGTATATAGCATTAAGGTCTGGCCTACACTCCATGGTTAGCCATACCTCAGTGCAGGTAGGGAGAGGGAATAACATAACAACTCCTACCTGAATCTAAACTAAACCTTCTGCCAGTAGAATACTGTCTAACAAAAAGTCTTGCAATACTTAAACCACTGAAGGACTGAAAATCCAGAGCAACCTATGAAATGAATTATACAATTTGCAAAACTACTACATTATACACGTTCTACAGTGATAAAACTAGCACAAACAGGATGGACATTAGAATGGCTCCTTCTGTCCTTAAGTGAAAATTTTTGGAGAGCACATTTTTCAGGTTTCCTCACATACATGCATTATTTAAAAGATTACAGGGAATACACACTTATGAAGATATTATTTACCTTTTTCTTCCTCTGGCCTAAGAGGTATTTTGCAGTCAGGGCAACCACAAAAGCACTGCACTAAAGTCTATCCTCTTAAATTAATGAGACAACCAGCACAGGCAGATTAAAACTTACGACCAGGCAGAGGGAGACAAGACAACCTCAGTAAATATTTAAGCTATTTGGCTGATCAACCATTTTAGCAACTGCTCCTTCAGTGCTAATGCACACATGCCATGGCACACGTGTACGCAAACATAAACATAGCTGTGGTCTCTGTGAAATATCACTAAGTATTTCCAAGCCTCACTCATCCCTGCTATCTATCCCAATCTCTTTTTCCTCCTCAATCTTATCTTTTTTTAAAAAAAATACTCCAAAGAAAATCAAGCCAGATTTGCTGCTAGCTGGTTCCTGGTGCTCCTGCATGGGCAAAGGGTGGCAGCAGCGTGTGGAGCTCCTGGGCTTGGATGCCTGAAGCTCAGCCACGTTGCGGAGCTGGGTGGCAGCCCCTAGGAGCTCCCCGGCCACCACGCTGCCCTTCTCGACACGCACCACAAACAAGCACGGAGGGAGCAGAGTGCAGGAAAGGAGATGAGCTGACAGCACCTGCTAAAGGATGGCCAGAGACACTGCTGCTGAATGGTGGAGATGTGCGAGGGCTGTCATCCAGCCAGAGGCTCCTAGTAGAAGAAGTCCTTTGGAGAGGATAAAATAAAGAGTAAATACATGTTTGGAGTGGGGTGAGCTTCCTCCTCGATATCACGGCTGGTGGAGTCTGCACTTTAATCTTTGCAATGCTCAGGAACGTCGCCGTGCAGCAATACACTTAATTACGCTGAAAGCCGCAGCTCTCCACCCATGTCAATCACCTCATCTACCCACCCCCACATGCCCACACAGCATCTCTTCCTCTGCTCCATAGACATGGAAAAATACTAATTTAAAGCATATCAAAACACATTTTTATAATGTATAAAGATAATACCCAATGGACTCCTGAGAGATACATGAAATTAATCCCAGTTGTGAAGGTCTTGATATTAGCTCTTCACTCCTGGGACAAATTTAAAATCCCACAAAAGCCCATGATTTATTTCCTTCCTACACAACAGCAACAAACACTCACATAATTTTTAAGTAATGTAAAATATTACTTTAAAGGCATTCATACACATATAAGAGAGACAGAGAGAGAGAGAGAGAAAGGAAGGTAGGAATTAGTTGCTTTGAGAGGTGAGCACTTAAGGGTCCATTCTACCTGCATAATTCCTATAAATGCTATGAACAAACAGGGTGAAGAACTGTTGGCACAAAAAACGTCTTTCATCCACTTCCTCTGTTTTAACATACAGTGCCTCTTCTAATGGCTAGTTAAAGGTTTAATAAAGAACTGCTCTGCTCTTTCAAATTTGTCCATCAAGCAGATGTGATTATCATGGCATCTTTCTGGGCAAAGGATTTTAATTCACTTGGTACTAGTGATGTTTGCAAAAAAAAAAAAAAAAGTTCTTAAAGGGGTGGGGGGGGACTTTGTGTAAAGCTAGTTATATTTTCCAAATTTTTGGAAATTTCTCTATCTAAAGACAGTTGTGATATGATATCTCTCTAATTGGTTTGTACTGAATCGGGAGTGAAATCATGATTCCGTGAACAATCTCTGACAAATCTATTTACTTCGATAGATTATGGACCTCACCTTGAAAATTTCCAGGCTATCAAAGACCAGATGTTATCATTTATACCTGTGCAAGCCAGGATCTTTGAGGTTCCCCAGCATTGCTCCTGAGCTAACGTCACTGCTCCGCGCGTGACATCACGAGAGAGTGCCACAACAGCCAATAATGTGGGCAAAAAACAAATAAAGAGACAGATCTGAGTGCTGAGTGAGCACAGCAGGTAAGCATTTACGTTTCAAAGAAAATATATGAATTATTTCATTTCCATGATGTTTTACTGCATTAAGATACACTATCATTAAAATTAATGGGACAGAGGTTTTCTCTACCTTCTAAAATCTTTTTACAACATAGGCTGGAGCTATGTAAACCATTTCTGGGTTGACACTACCTCCCTCTTCATTTATTCTGAAAACTGTGCAAAAAGAAAATATATTTCTTTGCCTCTGCAGTTTAGCAAATGATAGTATTTAAGTCAGTAAGTAATGTACCACTACAAATACAATAGCGCCGTGGCAAAAATAAAACAGCATAAGCAATGTAAATTAGTGCTAAAAAGGATACAAGAGGCACTGTTAACAGCACACAAAGAAAGTAATTGAAGCTTTTTTTTCCTACCGTGGGGCTTTCAGCAAGGCATTTAAAAGTTTCAGCCCTTTATCAAAATCAATATTTTTGCATTTATGATTTTAAGTCACTGCTGAATGCCAATAGGAGTGTAAATAAATAAATAAAGGCAAATTATAGAACTGAGAGGATCCAGGGAACCTTAAACATCTCCAACCATTTTTTTTTCAACGGGGGCCTATTCCCTCCATCAATTTGCTCTGTGGCTAAATCCCACTGCTGCTAACAGGGGTGCCCGCACCTCTGAGGACATGACCAGGACAGAAATCCCCTTCCACTTGCTTTACTGACCCACAAAACCCAGCCAGCGCTGCAGTGAAACTGAACTCTCTCATGCAATTGCTTCCCTTAATTGGGAGCCCAGCACATGGCACAAGGCCAGGGCTCCAGCTCAGGCTGTTTATCTTCCAATACTTTCAAGTCACTTACTAGCCAAAAAAGAAATTACAACGTGATTTAAAGAGAAATCAGTCAGCTTGCAGGCCCAGTCCTTGCTTTCCTCCTCCTTTTTTTTTATTAAAATGGTTGTAGCTGTACCATAAGTCGGATCCGTTCATCCCTGCAAACAGCTGTCCCACTGTGATGCAAAAAAAAAACATTTGTGAAAGTGTTTGGTTTAGGTTTAACTATCTCCTTTCATCTAAGCCCTCCAAAAAATCTCTGCAACTTTTCATAAACATGTTTCCTATTTAAAAACATACCTGTTTCATTGCTATGTTTGAATAAAGAAGTAGCACCTGCAACAGTGCAACACTTAAGAATTCCTGAGTGCTAAACCCCAAGTCCCCCAGATCCACCTCCTGACTCCCCACTTCCCACCACCAAATGCTTTCTGCTGCAAACTGTCCGGACACACTGCACCACAGGCAAAGCAGATTCCCTTAAATTCCCTTAAATTCCTTAAATGACCTGCTGTTGACCAGGTCCTGATGCCTCCACATCCCTTGCTCAGACACCCCTCCTGGCGATTCAATGCCTGGGACAGGCAAAGATCCCAAGACAAAAGTCAGGTCTCACTGGCAGCCCGGAGAGCAGGAGACGCCACTGCAAATCCACACAGCGAACGAGGAGCTCAGCCACGCTGAGGATGCTGCCTGTCGAAACTGGGACAGAGCTCTGCTTTCAACACACTTGATGAAAGAGGCAACAAAACTGCTGCACAGACATCAGGGGAAGCTGGTGAGCCAGCCAGTGAACTCACCCCAAACCACACTGCAAATAATTCTTCATCTGCAAGTGAAGTTCTGCTTCTTCATTTCCTTAGAAAGAGAGCTCTTGATTCTAGATACGTTATTATAAAATCTGTTGTTATTTTATTCAATTGCCAAAGCAAAGAACATTTCTAAAAACGGATTCTGATACTCCATATGTTTTCCAAAACACTATGACACACAATAGCAACTGCAGAGCAGTTTGGACAGTGAATGTAAAATACTGCTATTCAGTTTTTAAGCATAAGGAAGACCTTAAGCATATTTGACAAATCCCTATTAGAATGATTTGGAATTTGTTCAGGAGTAGCCGAATTAGCTTCTTCTTCCCTTGCAGCTAGCAAAGTGATACGTAAAGCAAAGCTGTGGAAACTTTTTTCTAGATGTCTTGACCTTGCTAGACAAGGATGTGATGCTACAACCCTATACAAAGTCTTCCCCAACGAAATCAAACATGGTGAGTGCTTATGATGTCATTTCTCACTCTGAAAATTCTTGATGGATATGAACAACACCCCTGGATCATAAAGTAGAATTGTCTGAAGCAGAAATTTCCCATTCTTGCATTACGGATAATAATAAAAACGTTATATAATGCAATACAAGGAAATTCTATCTTGGGGTTCTGATGACAAGCTACTTGAGCTACACTTTTGTGCTTTATAATGTCACCAGAACTCTCAGTGGAATTATATATAGAATAAATGATAGGCAATGGTGAATTACAAGGCCATAATACATACAGTAAGCACCTAATACAGCCTTATAAATTACAGACTTTATAGCTTTATATTTTACACTGTAATGTCATACACCACTGTGACACAACACTCCAATTCGAGACATGATATCACGTTTAAGAAAAAAAATGAAGAGAAAAAGCAGCAGCAGCCCATATTATGGCAAAGTAAAATTCCTCTGGAAGTAGGAGCCTGACGGACTTCTCATTTTAAAAAGGGAGACGTAGAGATCAAAATCCAGACCTCGAGGAAGATAGCATCAGACAACATCCAACATTTCCCCTCTACTGTGGATAACAAATGGTAGCTTTTGCGTAACACCAGGCCCTGCTGTATGAGATCCCCAGCTGGATTCTGCACTCGAGGGATAGGGCAAAGGGTGCCCCACATCATTGAGCAGCGGCTTCTCCAGCTGATTAAGAAGCGGCACTGATGGGCTTCGCTGGGATTCCCATCCGGAGCTCTCCAGCTTGACGGATAACGTTGCATTTTGGGGGTCTAACGGACAATGGTGTAAAGTGAGTGGCTGGACCTGAGGGAATATCTGGAGCTCAGCTCTTGATCAAGACCACTTCTGCTTCAGAGAGGGCAGGAAATTAATCAATTAAGAAGTTAAAATTAGCAGTTCCCCTATCTGATTTCCCAAAGAGATGAAGCATATGTTACCAAAGAGTGTATCTGCCTGTGAATACCACCCTTCACAATTTTTGGATCATCAGCTAACTGAAACTAAATATGGTAGAGAAGAAGAGAACTGCACGTGATTAAGTTCCTGTAAGTTCTGTCCATATAAACAGCCAGGTAGAATAGAATTACTGCAGCACATCTAGATGCACCTTACTAGATCCTAGAGAATCCACACCATGGAAAAAAAGGCAGGACAGTCTCTCAATTGAACAACCCAAGTGTGGGAAAAGCTTTAGTCAATGTTCCTACCATGATGATTCAGCTGTAACAAACAAAAATATAGGAAACCACAAGCACACACCGGTCTGATGGTGACAGACAAGTAACGTATATGAGTGAAAAAAGGGCACACCTGCTCTGTGCTTTCATCACTGGGTAAGTTCTCCACATATGCACACATTAGCTGCTTTCTGTGGTGGGCAGAAAACAACAGATGAGGGACAGCTTTAGAAGACACCTCAAAAAACTGTCCTCTAGTTTTAGGTGACAACACTGGGAGAAAGAGAGAAAAAAAAGGGATGAAGAACCAGACAGAGCATGGCTCTCTCCCTTGAAAACACAGCATGTGCCCCTGACCACTATGCTACTCATACTAACATCTGAACAAAACAGGAGGGCCTCACAAACCTCTTTTTGAGATGTATTTGCCCCTCACTGTGACCACAAGCAATGCCACAACAGAGGAAGTCAAGAGGAGTACGGATATACTTGAAAGCAGGCATTTTCCCAAGCAGCCTTCTGATGTGCAGCCTATTGCCGAGGTCAAAGCCAGTCCTTCCTCTTTGCCCCAGCCATGGTTTGTCACTAGGAGTTTGGATAAGAAAGGAGTTGGCTCAGCTGCCTTTGGTTAACTGCTGAGGAAATGGGACCTCCATGTATTTTTCTCAAGTGAAATCATCAATGGTCAGAGCTTCTACTGGTTGATGAGATAGAGCAGGCTCCAAAATATGTGTGAGACGATCCCTTACGAAACTGTTGTGTGATGAGGCTGCTGAGTGCTTAGCTGTTGATATAACACACAGACTTCATTGAGAAAAGAAATACCACTACAGCCTGGCAGCACACTATGCAAACAAAACACAAGCCTTATATAAACGCAATCCCCTTTTCTCTTTCTTCAGTCAAAATTTACCTCAATGATAAAGAAAGCAGGATATGCATTTCACAACCACTGTCAGGTGGCAAACATAGCTGTCTTTCTTCTTGATAGCATATTCAAACAGCTAAATAGCAAATAAGGATTTAATTTTGCTCCTCAAAGCACCTACTGTGAGTCCAGAACTAGACATCAAATCAAGCACAGGACAGAGTAAGTGTGCAATGACAGAAAAGAAAAAAAGGAAAAAAAAAGACACAAGTACGAAAAAGAAATAAAAAATAGTTAGTGGTTACTAAGTGGTTTGGGGTGCTAACAACTGAAAAATAGTTTCCATACCCTGTGCATTGGTTTTCCACTCTGCTTCAGTTAACTTTTTTTTTTTCCTCTGGAAAGAGAAGAAAAAAGACATTGCCTGCTACTACAAAAGCAACGCATTGCTGTGTAAGCAATCAGTCTCCGGTGGAAACCTTGTTTATCTTATTTTGCTGGCTTCTAAACAGGCATTCTGGTTGGGAACACAGAGTCGCAACTACTGCAAATTCTTAGAGCAACTGAGTCAAACTGCAAATTTTGAGTTGCATTCAACTTCTCTAAATAATCCTGACCACATTCCTTCAGGGTGAAAGTCTTAGAAAGTATAAGAAGTGACATTACACTTGTTTGGAAGGGAGGAAATGCCAGAGTGGCCTGCTAGGAGTGGCACCATGGTGCAACATGCCACCAGGCTAGAGATCAGAGGTCAGGCTAGTCTCCTAGTTCCGAGCCTTAGGGGAGGCAGGATATGGTTCAAAAATATTGTTTCAGTGTCTGCGAGGAGAAAGGCAGAGTAGCAGCACTCCATCTGGCAGACCGACTTTGCTCTTAAGTTATACAGAAGAATAGGACTTTGTGTTCAGGGATGGGGGGTTGCAAAAGAAAAAGCCGTAGCATCCCCGAGAACCAAATTTAAGATTACATTGAATCCTTCCTAAGGAGGTAATAGAAAATTTAAAAGTTAAATCGAGTTGTCCATGACATGCTCAAGACCATTTAATGGGAAACTCCTGCTGATATTATTCATGAGACACACATTTCCTACCAACACAACTAAAATAAGTACCAAAAAATTAAAAAAAATCCCTAAGTACAAAACCTTTTACTATTTGATAATGGGACGTGAAGAGGACAGATGCATTTTCATGAAAGGCACCACATGGAAGAGAAATTTTCTCCTCTTTTATTTTTAAAAAGAGTGCCAGATGCAAATGTTTCACTGGACGCCTATAAGTACTTAAAATACAAAACACCTTCTTCAAATGCATTAAGCACACAGTGAGGCACTTTAAATACACTTGCTTTGTCAGACAGGCAGCTGGCACCACTTTCGTAATGAACAGGGCAAACATTCTGTCCAGCAAAAGTGTTACCAAAATATAGCAGGAGACTCAGCTTGACTTGCAGTCACAAATATTAAAAGCAGCTTCCACTCATTTATTTTCCTAAGGAGAAAAAAATACTGACTGGCTCTTATACTCTAGGAAGGCAAAAATAGTCAGTTTTTCTTTCTAAATAGGTTGCATGCGGGTTGTGCAGAAGACAACTGCCAACCCCAGCTCCTCCGTTCTGTCATCTCTGAAAGACACAAAACAAAAAGGCATCTCCAAATCCTCCTTCCAAGCCTTTGCCAGATATGCGTTCATTTGTGAGTGATTAAAAACCTTCGCTGCTCTTAATTATTCTGTCATAGCAAACATATTTATAAACCCTTCAGAAGCCAGTAGCCAGGTCAGCAAAAGCATTGGTATAAAACATGCGCTATCAAACTTTTCCTGCCAGGGCTTGGTCTAATTAATTCTGTCACCTCCTAGATTTTGGGAGAAAAATGGAAAAAAACAAATCAATAAACCTCGTCTTTCAGAAAGCAAGAAGAGCCTTTGTGCCTTTTGTCAACCTGCAAAATGTAGCACTGAAATAAATCCAGTGCAGAGTTTGTCTCTTTTACTTAAAAGAGCAAGCGAAAAAAGAATTCCTGAAGATCGAAAGTTATTTTTAGAAAACTCCCCCCCACCAAACACAGAGGGAAATGTTAATTCCACCTGAAAGTGTACTTTGGGTTTTAAAATGCATTTATAATTTACCGCGCTGAGAACCGCTTGCTGTTCATATCCCCCTCCCCGCCTTCAAGAGAGTTAAAAGTGATGTTTAGAGCAAGCTCCGCGCATGCAGCCACACCTAAAACACGAGCCAGGGCTTTCCCTCCCCCTCCTCCAAATCCATGAGCGGCCACAGCTGGAACTGCTTTAGCAGCCGCCCGGCCGGGCTGCGCACGCGCTCGGCTTTGTCTGCCGGGCTCGCGGGGCCGGACGCGAAGGCCCCGCCATGTCCCCCGAGGCCTGCGGGTGAGCGCCAGCCCCGGCTCCCTCCTGCTGGCGTCAGGTGACACCGTGTCCAAAGGCAGCCAAGGAAAGATCTCGAAAGGCAGGCGACCAGGGAAAGCTTTTGCCTCGCTGGAAATACTGAAGAGCGTGCAGTTGGCTCCCGCGTTTTCCTACTATCTTGGAAGCTCAGTACGAATACAAGTGTTTGAACGTTGCAGCTCCTACTGTAGTTGCTGGGCACTCGCAAGACTCATTTCTCTGCTGCAGTCCCCAGGGTGCTGGAAGGGTTGGTCCAGCTCTGCTAGGTCCAGCTGGACTTCATCTGAGTTCAGGGACAGCCACGTTAGGGAGCCGCAAGCACCGCGGATGAAAATCCTTGGGCAGGAACAGGCTCGGCCATATCCTCAGCATAGGAGGGAGCCGAGCTGGGCCTGGGAGAAAGGGCTGCAGCCAGGGCTGAGTTACTAGCGGGAGTACACAAGCAGGAGTATTGCTGGAGGCTAAAAGGCACAGAGAGGGGATAGGAATTCAGGCAAGCAAAGGTGGAAGAGCCCAAGGAAAATCGAGGATGCACACAGAAGCAAGAGAAACTTTGACATGCAAGAGCAACATTCAAGACGCATGTGTACACACATGCATGCATGCGCACACGTAAGCATCAACAGGCTCTTTCAAAAGCCACATCTACAATTTCATTCTAAAAAGCCCAGCTGCTTCTTTAGCCTGACTTTGTCTTTAAGGACTTAGCTAAGCTGAAGGAGTGGCCAGAAAAGAAGGGAAAAAAAAAATACACTTCAACCCATCTCTCTCAAATTCTTTTATTTCAGCAATGCATTAAGCAATCTCCCTGCAGAGTTATTCTCTTCTTCCTGGTGTGGATAAAGCTCCCCCTGGGGAGCTCTGTAATTTCCAGCTTCTCCGAATTCAGGTATTAGTAAAGACCGCTTGGGGACACGCAACAATATAACTCTACATTTTCAGGCATTCGGAGAGAACCCCCTAAGGGTCCCAAGTTCAAATTTCTGAAATGTAGGCATTGTAAAAGGAACCTCGGGGGACTCCAGCAATAGAAATCTGCTGAATTCAAAGCATTTCCTAAGCCCTGGCAGGAGCCTTTGCTCCCACTGGAGGCTTTTTATAAAACATGTGTTGCTGACATGTTGACAGATTGCTCAGTGAAGTGTTAGGTGCATACACAGGCTGGCCATTTAGGGGGACATCAGTTTACCCTTCATCTCTACCTGAAGCACCATGTTTTATACATTACCCGAGGACAGGCAGAAAACAGACACTTTCCAACAAAGTACAGTATCACTTGGCAAGAGACAAAAAAAAGGAAAAAAAATGCCCCCGCAAACCCAGAGATATTACACATATACATACACAGGGAGAGTTGTACAGAATCTTCCAGATATCAAAAAGGTCAGAAAATAAATTAAGAGTACGACATGAGGCCTAGGCTGGAAATTGCCTCCATGTATCAGGCCTGCCACCCCTTTTCTGCACAGGCCAGAGCTCTGAGGGTATAATGAGCAAAGGAATTTTCTAATGACAGCTGACTGTTGGGAGGTAATCTGATCAAAGGCCGATATTAAATCCAACTTCTGCTCATATCAGGGTATTAGTGATGTACGACTTAATAACCCAGCAGCTCCAAAAGTGCTGCCGTGGCAACAGGATGGAAATTGGGATAATAATGTATTCATGGTGCTGGCGACCTGGGGCTGCAGTGCGTGCTCTCAGGGGAGGGCACTTCACCCTGAGCCAGACGTGTCTGGGCAAAATCACTTCACAAAGGACAGGAGCTGAATACTGAAGAGCTCTGGCACTGATGAGTGTGTCGATAAGGGGAAGAGTGGAATGAAGTGAAGGGAGGAAAGGAAAAACATTTTCAGCAGAAGAGCTTGAGTGGTGCTTCTCTGAAAAACTGATGGGGCTCGAGAAGCTCTCCCCGACAAGTACAACCAAAATGGATAATTATTAAATGAACATAAAACTACATTCTCTGCAAAGTGCTGAAGGATGGATAGCACCAGCTTACACAAAGTGACAAGATTTTCACATCAGGCTACATTTATCTTCCAGCACTTCCACTGTGCATAAAAGGGCCACTGCCTGCTACCATCAATATCCAAAATTCCTTTAACATTAAACAGCTTCTCAACCTTTCCTGCCCTTAAATCTCTTAAGGAAGAAAATCCAAAGAAAGGTCACGCATCAGCCACACCTTTCTGGATCTTGTAGCTGCATTTCCTGCATAAATGGAAATCTCCTTCACAGTATCCCCCTTGTCCCCCCTCCCTTTTATAATCATTACAGCAATGCATGAAATATCAAAAACACACATTTCTTTTCCTTTTAGTATTAAACCAGAAAGAAACTTGGCAATAGCACGCAACCATTTTTGCACAACTATACAAATCAATCTAACATCAGTTCCTTTGATTCTCTAAATTAGGAAACAAAGATGGATATATGTGTTATTTGAACTCCATTTTCTAGACAACGGGCAGTGGAAAGAGGGTCTTTCTTTTATTCATCAATAATTCAAATCTGCCTTAAAATACCGGAGCCATTTGGGGGTTTCTGGTGGCAGGCGTTTGAGGTGGAAACTTTTGTTGACTGCAGTAGGGGAGGGGGACAGGCCCATTTCTTTGACATCCTCTAAAGTCCCCCTTGTACAGTTTACTGGGCTATCCTCTTACATAAATTCAAGGCGATTTAGATCATCACTTGCAAAGCTACAGCAGAACCCACTTCTCTTGGAGAGATGCTGTAGCCATAATTTCATTAAGAAGGGGGAAGACACCTAAAAACTGCTCAGAGCCACTGTGTCCACCCCACAACAGGGGTCCCAGAGAAATGCAGGGTAGAGGGTGTCTCTGACATGTAAGGGAAAACTAAGTGTGCCTATTTCTATCTTCACGCTGTACCTAGCGCCAACAACGTACACATTGTACTCTTAAGCACTCTTCTTGCCTTTCCTAGTATTACAGATAATTTGCTAGTTTCAGAGTGTACTTATTACAGGACTGTCAGAGGAGTTTTTGTTTCAACAACACGTTAACTTTACTGCACTTATAAAAAACATTATGTGTCCCCTGTGATTCTGTGTGTTTAAGAGCAGCGAAATGTTATTGATCCCAGTGTGACAAATCAAGAGTTAGGTAATGTCTACAAAACTCAATTTTCTGCAAGACATAAAACCCTTTTTATGAAACCCTTCCTTAAGAAATTCAGAAAAAATACACACAAAAAATTAGAGCAGAAAGGTCAGGAACTATGTTTTTTAATTAATGTAATCTAATTCTAGTCTAATGACAGGCATATGACCATTGAGGCCAATTTAAACTAATATTTACTCTCACTACTGTAAAATAGTATGTGCAAACTCCCAATTTTTAAGTCACTTTGATATAATTAATAATCTTATTCAGAATGTCTGAATTCAGTTTTCCTTTGGCAAGCATTCAGCATTGAGCACACTGTAAGTTTCAGATTCATGCACAGGTTACATGATGTGGAACTGCTTATATATGGTCTTAATGTACATTTACAGAATGAGTTGGCTTTTAAAAAATCTCAGCAATGAAAACTTCCTATTTAATTTCTCACCAAAGCTATATATTTGCTCAAATTCCTCTTCAGTAAACGAGTTCCTTTTTCTCAATGGCTGCATGTAAGTAGTGAAGTAGTCGGAGAGAGACACTAGAAAGTGAGGACGACAACCCAGTTGTCATTTGTATGAGATCCACTTGCATCCACAGAAATTTCACAGATCTGTATACATATTGGGATTTTTTCCCCAACTGTTCAGGGACAGTAGGTACTGATACTGCATTTAATTAACAAGCAAATGTGATGCCCTCCGATGTGAACAATACTGAGCCAATCACTAATGTTCTTAAAAAACAGATGTATTACATGCACAGCACTACTCCTGAATACTACAGTATCCATTTTATAGCCTTTTTCCTGCAAACTTGAAGCTGCCACAAGCCTTCCCTTGCTTCCCCATGCCCTTTTTTTTTTCCCCCTTTTAGGTTTTAGCTTCCACCTTTTTTTTTTTTTCCAGATCTATTGGTAGTTCTCTCTATATTTCTTTTCTGTCTACTGCATTCATCATTATTCAGCTGCATTATAGCACTTAAAAAAACATCCCAGCTTTGGAAAAAAAAAAAAAAAAAGAAAGAAATCATTTGATTTTCATTGCCCTGGAGAGAATTAAATACCCCCAAGGAAAAATTCTGGTACATTCTCTGCACACATTTACATGCAGCCAGTGAAGTAAACATTTCCATAATTGCTCACTTCAGAACACGTTACCCAGTTCCTAGGTACAATAACTGTCAGGAGTCAATGAGGAATAAAGAATTTTCCTGAATCCTTGCACATAACCTGACTAGCATTAATAACTCCACAGTTGTACATAAGTTAAGAAATGGATTACTGCCAGGCAACAACCTTGCTCTGAACACTTTGGGTATAATGTGTTCTTCAAACTACCATTAACAAAATAAATAACTATTCAAAAGTAGTTATTTATAAAGGCTACTGATAACAAGGTGTACTTCTTTCTCCATTAAAAATCATATAGACAGAATTATACCTTCCCCTTAACCTTGGAAATTACAGTAACAACATATGTCTTCCATTTACTTCAATTTTACTTGTACTGTGAGCTGCTTCTTTGGTGAAGTTGTCTTCTATTGCTAAATGACAAAATGAATGATGAAATTCAGTTGCTATGCTAGAAAAACAAAAAACAAACACTGGTGCCTAATCCCAAAGGAAAACTGGACTTCAGTTATGAATCATCCTTACCAGCAACTCTTGGATATCTTAAATAAAAGACTTTATGTACTTATAGAAAAGAAAACAAACATGATCTAAAGACTTTACTAGAAAGATCCTCCTTTTGCTCCTTATCGTTTGAATCCAAGGTTAGAGAGCGTGCCACAAGCCTTCAGCGGTTATTTAAACAGAAGTTCCCTACTACAAGGGATGCCACTGAATAGTGCTAACATCAAATCTGCTCAGTTTTTATTGCATGCTTGCAGAGCTCTTCATATTGCTGAGACCACAATGAAGAGCCTTGTAAACATGTAATAAAACCAAGCCCATTGGATGCTACAGTATTAGCAATTTTTCTGCAAAATGAAAGTATACCCACTTTGTCATCAGACTCCGTCTTTAAAAGCTCTTACCCTCTGTATAGTTACTTAATCCTGTTTGATGTTTCATCTGCAATCTGCCTAATTGTACTGTGAAGAAAACTCACCTACTTACTCTTCTTAAATGTGACATTTTATTTTTGTTTGTGTGTTTTTTTTTAATGGTTTATCTAGACAATCAACTTGTGAAGACAATAAAACTGTAGCTCTGTGTGTTATAAAGTATTTATGATATTTTCAAGGAATTTTTTCACCCAGGCAGAAAATATCCTTTTAATAAGCCCTTTTTACTGCAAGAAGCTATTATTGGTCTCTTCTTTATTGTTGTTTTCATATTTTCAGCATAAACATAATGGAGAAAAGAAAAGGAAGAGAGGAAAAGACAGATGCAGACAACAGAAATGTTATATAATCTGATAAAATGATGAATAAAATTAAAACTGGCTGTCAGGCAAAATGAAAAGCAATTTTTTCTTGCTATTTTCATCGTGGCTATGGAAAAACAACCAAATTTATATACTGCATGCCGTCTGTAGTTTATGAGTACACACAATAACCAAAAAGGTGCTTTGATTAGAAGTAATATAATGATGAGCAGAGCCTAAAATACTGAACAATGCACTCGGTATGATTTCTCTTCTGAAAGCCTAGAGGAAATGTTAGAAACACCTATTAAAGCAGAAGAATGGACTAATAGAAGACCTCATTGGTTACGTATTTGAGAAAGGCAGAATAATTCCTACTAGAGACTCCCTTAATTAGAACAAACTCTGGGTACTGCCTGAGGGCTGCCAAGACAAGGCTGTACTCCCTCTCCTTGCATGTGCAGAAGACTTACTGGGGTCAAAGGGACTCATACACAAACACTGAAGGTAACATTTAACCCTCTAAAGATTAAGATACTATTTGCTTTCAAATTACTATGTAAACTGCTGCAAAACGCAGATACAAAATGATAACTAAAGAGGAACAAGCAGCATACACAGGATTAAAAAAAAAAAAAAGGTGAAGAAGTAGACCCCACATCACATTTACACTCTGCACGAATTCAATACCACCTCCCATAAATGTCCAACGAAGTGATAACATACACATCTCTAACAGTATGTTTACATAAGCATCTAGCTGGAGTCCATATGAAAGAGGAAGAAGCAGAATAAACGATCTTCCCCTGTGCTTGGCCATGAGAGTCAAGATGGGACTTATTCCTGTTTGCCCCTCCATACCTCCAGTGTTAACTACATGATGCAGGGAGTTAAACCGGGCACCTGGAAGAACCAAGAAGGATTTATTTCCTTTTTTCTCTTTGATGCATAATTTAACTTACAAGGCTTTTTTTCCCTCATTTTTCTTACAAGTAATCGGAGATTTCCCACCGTTAGCCACCAGTTATGGGAAAGAAGATCTCCTCTCTCTCCGAGTGCTTGCTGGCAGTGTTTTGCTCGTATACAAGGGCTGAATAAGGAATAAGGAACTGATAAGGAATTCAGGAAGTAAATTTTGTCAGAGGGGAGAGATCATTCCCCTCCAATGTTGCATGATTTTGGGAAGTTTTATTTTAAAAATATCTTGTTCCTGCAAGGCCATTTTGGTCATAGCTTCAGTCTCTTCCCTTGTGCCCTGTGGCACAGCATAGCTGTGGATTTTTGAGTTTGCAGCAGCTTCAACACAAGGGAAAATACCCTAACTTATGATGCGTGATGGCATGAAAACAAGATACGAGTGGTACTGTACCCTAAGATAGCCTGTCATCTTGATGAAGCAAGCCCACTCCTGCCCTCTATCCCTGCTACAGGGATACAAGTGTCTTACAACAGGATATTTCAGAGCTGACAACAGTATAATAAGCACCAAAGCCAGTAACTAATATGAGTTTTATGTTCATGGTTCATAAGGCATCACATTGTTAATGAACAGATAAAACAAGAAGAAAGGGCTGTTCTTTGTTTACATCATTCCCCTCATAAGCAACAGATGTCCTGATAGACTAGACTGTATTGCCTTTGTCGGTTGAGAACCTCCCGCTGTCCCTGGATGAGAACCAAGCATCCATACTGATTTTGTTACAATTGTCAAACCATGAACTGTTGCTGACTCATCTGTGGTCCCATGGACACCGAAGAAATAACGTATGGAGTCATGCAGTGACTCCGTATATTGTTTTTTTCCTGCAATGACTACTGCTTATTCACCCAAGAGCACTTTCTTGTGGGGTGCCACATAGTTCCCTGACATCACCCTTCCTGGTCACTGTGTACGTGAAGAAATGGCTGGCAGCTTCACTCTTATGCTGATTTCCATCAATGATACTGGATGATTTACGCATATTTTACTAAGACTTAGGTGAAGATGAGCCACCCAACGGAAAGTCCAGTGTACAGGCAAAGAGTCATGGTTGAACATGACAGGAACAGAAAGTCCATGCTGACTCTTTCCAAAGGGGCAAACAACTTGAATTTTCTGTTGTATTGCTGTGGGTACTTAATGCATTTCTGTCTTTCTGCTAATTCAGAAAGAGCCAAAGACCAAACAATCTTCTTGTGCAATGTCAGAGGTTCCTCTCGCCCCAGGGAGCATCACTGTCCCATGATTTGTCATCCACTTCAAGCTTCAGATTCCTTCCTGTCATAGCTTAGAGTACTGTTCTTATCTACTAGATTTACTTAATCTGGGGTCTATATATGCCACAGGACTCACTTTAGCAATTTGAGGTCCTTTCCTCAAAGAACATCCCTCTGGATAGGGCCTGAGAAACTGCAAAAATCTCCAATTGCACGAATTCTATTTCCTGTATTTTGTCACAGCTTAGATTTGTCATCTTTGATGCTGCAGGGCCAGTTTGGTGTGGGTTGTGTTTTGGCTGAAATTTGCAAAATGACAGGAAAAAATATATATGCCTACCTTGAGGTGCCATCAAGTCTTTCTCCCTTAGGGCGTATTTCTCAGCCTCTTCAGCCACAGAAGCTGAGGGCATCATGCCCAGATGGGCCCAGATGGCTTTGGTGGGGAAGTTCTCAGTCATTCAAGATCATGCATTTATTACTGCTTATGATTTCAAAACTGCCCTGTTTTTATGTTCTGATGCTCAGTGAACTAACATTTCCTGCATATCTTCTCAAAATGCTTCTCCCTCATACAATACAGTGGGAAGGCTAATTTTCTTAGTCACTGCAGGTTACAGCTTATTGGTTCAGATTGCATTTGCAGGGGGAAGTAATGTAGTGCTCCCTTTTGATTTCTTATGGCCAGTAATCGTGTCATTTCTGAAGCAGAGTGCTGCACAAGAATCCTCTATAAAGCCTTGTCTCATGAGCACTGCAGATGTCCTCGAGGCAGAGGCCCGATAGCTGCCCAGGTAACTGTGAACACCACCCGAGTGAGGCACAGGATACGAATAAACATGGCAGCAGTGCCTATACGTCACCAGGTTATTCTCTTTTGTTTGGGTGTCTTCATTAAAAAAGTCAGTATGCTCCAGCTTAAAAATAATGATAAATAAATCAGTGATTCCAATTTCCTCAAGAATCTTTTGAGCCTTGTCTTTAACAAGATCTCAAGCAAAGACCTGTTAGTATTCTCAAGTTACTACCACTCAGCAACTGAGCTAGCTGTCTGTAGTCGGGTCCTTTCCATCACATTTACACTTGAAGTTTAGGTTGGCGCTACTAATAGCACACCCTTGAACTGTGTCTCCATTCTTCAATGTGATGCTAAAAGTGGACTGTGCTGCTCGGGAGCATTTTGTCAGCTCACAGTGATTGAAAGATCCTCCCTGAGGCTATTTTCTCCTTAATATCATGCAGAATTTCTGCCTTTTCTTTCTAAAGAGAATTCCTTATTTAACTTCTCTAGGGTCACTGTATACTAGTGCAGAAAAACAGGTGCAAGACAGGTCTCTCTTTCATGTTAAATTTCTGTACGTCTGAATTCTCCATAGATGAGTCACATAATTTCTGGATCAAATTACCTGGTTCTAACTACCGACAGGAGCAAATTAACAAGGAAAAATGGAATATAAAATGAAACAAATTGTAATAAGGGTGTGACACATAGAAGTACTGAGAAGTACTGACACACAGAGACTAAGCTCTGTTTCCCTGTTCAGAAAGGTTACCTGGTTTACCTTCAGTAGGCCAATAGGGAACAAATTCAACAGGCTGGGCAATACATTTTGGGCTAACCTCTGCCTTGGTGACTGACAGTCTCTTTTTCCTAGATTTGGCTACCTGCCCAGTCCAGTGGATACAGGTGTGAGTCCACCGAATTCCACAGAAATTCGTATCTCAAAGAGTTGCCTTCATGAAAGGACTGTCAAGTTGTCCAAATGAGGTAAACATCAGCAACCAACTGCAACCAACTTCTGCCTTTCACAAGCATACTTCTGTCTTTGCGAATCAAATATGCAGTCTTGGTACATCCACACTGTGCATTAAAGCAAAGCACCCACATTACCAAGGATCTCACTAGCTCTGCAACTGAAGCAGCATCCCAAGAAAGAGCCATTTTTTGCTTGCAGGTTAATACATCTCTTACCCAGATAGCTAAGCTATCTCCACCTAGTATCTTGTTATACAATACAGCCACAACAGCATGAGGCATTGCTCTACGGCAGGGTTCTTTGCACTGAGATCTAGTCTACTCCATCCTATGCAATAAACTTTTCTTCTTCATTGCCCTTTTTCTTTCTGATACCCAAAGCACAATGGAAAGTTCTGGATAACTTCAGCACTACGGAGGGCTGACAGTCAGTTATCTGCTTGTGCACAGCCTTCCTTTTCTTAGTAGACTTGTGTATTACGAGTTTCCCTGAACAGATTCAGCTTAGGTTCTCATATCAATCTTATTATTACACTAAGCACATGGTTCTTTCTCCAACTATTTACTTATTCACTTGCTAGGGCAAACACCAATGCAGACAAAAGACTAAAAAACGATGCCACAGTAATACCTAACTACTGCTTTTCAAGGAAAGGTTAATCTTTGTGGAGTATCTTGAAGGGACTACACTGAAATTCAGAATTCTGGTCTCTCACTTGGGATGCTAGTTCTGCTTTCAGCATGCCTTAAAAGCACAGAGACACAGTTCTGCTTACTGCATTATTTCCTAGTCATGTTGATACTTAACCCTTTTAAGTACTGTAAGTTAAATTGGAGTGGTGATGGGGGAAAGAAGGGATAGAAGATTTTTGTTAGCTTTCCCTGCAAAGTGACATGGGTCTCAGACACCTCTCTGTCCTATCAGCTATTAAGATATTTACTCAGCAATTCAAGATTTTAGCAAATCATGTTCTTCACCTTGCTTACACAGATGGCCAGGGTGCTAGTAGGGAATTGGTGCGGGAATGCACCGTGTTTCTGAAAAACTATATATTGAAATTCAGTATTGAAATGTGAAAAGGCATTTTTCTGGTGTTAAATTGAAGCAGAACGACTTTGGGAGATAATATATAAGCACTCTAGGTGCCCCTGCTCGAGCAGGGGGGGGTTGGACTAGATGATCTCTAGAGGTCCCTTCCAACCTCAACCATTGTGTGATTCTGTGATCTACTCTCCTTTAATTTCTTCCACAGAAGACTGTTCACATGCCTGCAAAATAACTTAGGTTGGAGATCCATTTGGAAGACACAATCAGTGGGTAGCATATTATGCTCAGTAAACTAAAAGCTGGTTATACTTTTATGCATACCTGTTTTCAAATCATTTAAACTAGTTTATATGATGTATAAATATGCAAAGCAGCTACAGATCCTTAAAAGGCAAAGAGTAGTGAAAAAAGAGAAAATTTGGCATTGAATTTCTGAATGACAATTCCCTGGCCTATCATTTCACCTCAAAACGCAGGAGGTTCCTTCACTGATGGCTTCCCCCCAAAGAAGAATTGGAAAGTATTAAATTGCAGGATGGCCAAAAGAACAAGGTAATGCTGTTAACATTCTGTTAATGTTCCATGGAATTACCCACCTTTACTTGGAAACTGAAATTCTAGTCTGAAGTTCAGTGCTTTTCAGCCTGCAAATAACTATTTCATGCCTTCTCAGCTTAGAGAAAACAGTAGTACTTCAAGGTTCAGGTTGAGAGACCATTAAGTGTGTCAGGAAGTTGTCTTGTAGGTGAGGTAACAGCTGAGCATTGCTTTTCAGGGTCACAATTTTGGATATAAGTGTCTAAATCCCACCATAAATAAGTTCTTACTGTATTTATTTTGTAAGCACCCTTAGATCTTCTTAACCTTACTGAGATACTGAGAGGATAAATATATTAAAAACTGTATGGCAAAAGGATACTGTCTCACTGGGAGTTAAACCCAAGACAGACAGAGATTTGTGAGAGAAGCATTCAATATTTCTTCAGTAGTCACTGCAATATGAAAGTTCACAATTACAAAAAAAAAAAAAAAGGACCTTAATGCCTTTCTCCAGATGAAAACATTGAAGCTACTAATTATCTGCATGAAGCAGAGCATTCTGACTGTAAGTAATTACTTATGAAAAGTGATGGTAATTTGTCTAACTCATCTACTATCACCTGGTCCCCTCCACATTCAACTATGCACTCTCTGAACCCCTTTCATGTAGACTGGCTTTTCAGGATCAGTAATTTTAAATAGCTTAAAATCTGCTCATGGCTTAACAATAGAAGAAATGAGTGGACTTTAAACCTATTTTCTTCATGAGGGAGCAATGGCTTGCATAATTTTCTTGCCAGCAATCAAGCAGAATCATTCTCCCAGTTTCTTTCTTACCTATATATTAAATGACCATTTCTGTCCTTTTATTATTTTTTTTTCCTGAGAGTAAAGACAAATAATATAAGAATTCTAAAAGTAAGAAACATTAGTGGTTTATGGTGGGCATTTTCCTTTTGGTTAAGTTGTCTAAAAAAGATCAACGAATGATCAAACACATCACCATTTCCCTATCTAGGAGGACAAGAGTTTCCTATATATATAACACAGAGACAAAGAAAGGTAAGAATTTAAAATATTCCTCAAAAGAGGAAAGGGAAAAGAAATTAGAAAGAAATGGCCTTCAATAATTAGAAAGCAGACTTAAGAACTGGGTGGAATTTTAAGTAACCAAACATGCCTTAAGTTGGAAAGAAAGAATTTTATTCTTTCCTTCTTGTGCTAGTTCATCGAATAAAATGGCTAGGTGCAGAAGAAGTAAGTCAAAGAACATATGAGAACTCATGAGATCAGTTTTAGGAGTGTACAATTTAAATTGAAGTAACTTTACTTAGCTATCCATCCTTGAATGATTAACCCACTGCTGCATGAACTTCCACTAAACTACAAAAAGCTGAGCACGTCTATGTTTAAAAAAAATAAAGACAAAAAGAAAAAGAAAGGAAGGGGAAAAGTATGAGATCCTGCAGGCTTTTTGGTCACATGCTCTTACTGTTTCTCAAAATCTTGTGGGCCTGCCTACTTTCACAGAACTAAAAAAAGGGGAATGCTACAGCCTTTACTTACACAGTGACATAACATTATGCATGCTATTCAAGAAACATTTCGCCAAAATAGGTTAGTTACTCACATATATAAATAGACTTTTTGGATCCTAGAGACAAGTTCTTGTGAAAAAAAATAAAGGAAAAAGAAAAGAAAATGAAGATTGTCCATGTTTCATCCAGATGAAATGCTAGCATAAAATCTTAATGGTAAGATTTTGGTAAGATAGGAAATTTTAGTTTTCATTGAAATGTACAACATAATTATATTGGATTTTTAAAAAATACAATACCTTTATAAGCAAACACTATTTTACAAAAAGCAAATAAAAGATTTCTATATTTGAACCGTGTTCAAAAAGCTAATGTGCAATCTAATTAACTTGCAATGACTCTTCTTTCAATCTGATTTAACTGCTTATTGAGAAGCAAGCAGAAATAATCTTTTATTCAGCAAGATAAGCAAAGTGTAAGAAGCAGGTAGAGGGAACTATAACAAGCAACTTAAAGCCAGGCAAAAGTTGGAGAATCCTTTCATAGGAAAAGATGCTTACTGTGCATCTTTTTAGTGTGCCAATTCTTTTTCCATTCAAAAAAACCAAAATCAAATCATGTTCTCAAATCATGAGAACAGAGGAAATTTTATGAATTATTGTTATACTTAAAATTTCTTCAGTTCCAGTGTCATCAAATGAAATTGCAATGTACAATAAAACCTTATTTTTAAGCCAATAAGAAAATAATTCATTTTATTTTTCATTTGTTTTAAAAGATATGTTCCTCTGTTTTCTCCATTCCTGTGCCTCAACAGTAGTCATGCAGTGCTGATAAAACCCTATACCTTAAAGTTAAGAGAACAGCTGATAAACCATGTAAATAACATTTGGATTGCAAACCACATTTATTACATTTGGCTGATGGAAGAATGATCTTTCCGTGCCTCCATTCACTAAGAGCTCACAGATTACCTGAAGACACAAAGTTTCCTGTACCCTTAATATCTTCCACTGTTTAGTAAATGCATTCCAAACTTCAAATCCAAACTTTTCCTCCACAGAGCATCCTGCATTTATACTTCCTAGAATGTTAGGGAGGAAAGGAAGGAATGATATATGCATTTTGCAGCAATTGCACCAGGGTCTATTATAACAAGTGGTTTGATTTTTAAGCTATCTACTAAGAGACAGAACCCCAAGCCTCAGCGAGTGTGTATGAGAAAGCATACATTATGCCCTCTACTGAAAATTACGTAATTTGACAGTAAAATGTATAAGTAAGCCCATAATTACCTTAAGTGTCTGCCAGAGTCAACCCTCTGGGCTCACAAGTCAAAATATTGTGCCATAACTCCCAGAGAACAGAGGTAGGGAGAAAAGGGAGGGCCAGGGCACAACTTGGTGGTTAAACACTATTCTGAGCCCCGTCTTGATGCCCATAATTCAGGCCTGGAGGTGCTGGAGCAGCTCCGCTGGGCATGTTCTTTGGCTGGCTGACCAAGGCCATCCTGTCCCAGCCTACGGCGAAAGCGCTCTTGCTGTCAGAGGCCTCCAAAACGAGGGAGCGACAAGTCAAACCATCCCAAAACATGCACCCCCCACGAGTACTGCTCACCTGGAAAACACAACATCAGCTAGCTTTTGGCAATGTGCGTGTCGAATAATCCATCTGATCAGATTGGAAGAAACGAAGAACACTCAGCTTTTTGTGGACAGCTGAGACCCCACGACATTTTTCACAAGGGCAGGAGTTCTGCCACGTTATTCTTGGCCACAGTTTCCTGTCTCCCCCGACTAGGTCACATGGGTCTTTGCTGCTATCCTATCCTCTACTGCAAAGTTGGCTGCACTTCATGGTGTTGTAGATAAATAGTTGTATAAAAGACTTGGAGAACAGAGAATGAAAGGCATTGTACAATCATTCCAAGCATACAAAATATAAAGTTTCCCCACATCCAAGGAGGGATACCGACAGACTATTTTTATTAAGCAGTTATATCTGATAGCCCCTTCCATCATTCTCAGAGAGTCAGATCCACTAATTGAGGTGTAATTTCAACGCACATCATACGAAAGAAAAAAAAAAAAAAGAAAGACTATGGGGCTTGCAGCATACAGGGATTCTCTTTGATTTAATATTCAAGCCTATGAATTTTGCAATAGGTAGAATTTAGACTGTAATTTGTATCGGGTCTCTTTCCATGTCCATGGAGAAGAACTACGCAAGTAATTTTTAAGTACTTTAGGCAGTGGCCAATAACAGAAATCCAATAGAAAAGGCAATAGCCTTGTAGGAAGCCAACTCAGCACACACGTACTCACCCTCTGCAATACATTAGGCCAAATATGCCTGCATTAATAGAAGACAAATAATATAAGCTTTAAGCAACACCCAACACTCCTTTCCCCCAGCCTATGAGGAGTAAACGTTCCTACCATTTTGGAACATGTTGCTATATTTTTGGTGGTATCTGCTACGGTATAGTACTAGGAAAACATTACACAATGTTCTTAA
Source organism: Tinamus guttatus (assembly GCF_059628265.1). Taxonomy (NCBI): domain Eukaryota; kingdom Metazoa; phylum Chordata; class Aves; order Tinamiformes; family Tinamidae; genus Tinamus; species Tinamus guttatus. The sequence continues at coordinate 1,725,872 of NW_028288783.1, read as the reverse complement.
ATGCCGGAATATTAAAAAAAAAAAAAAGTCAAGAATGGGATTGTTGGAATGGATAACTGCCAGCAACAAGACAAGCTGCAGACCTGACACTGCATCTATGGTCTTGATTGCTATAAAAAGCAATGTAAACTTAATCCAGCACAGGCTGTAGAACGAAATGAAGTATATTGAGCCTGCTGTTCTTGCAGCAGCAGCTAACAGTAATAGTAGCACTAGTCTGGCGATCCTAGAGGCAAAAAAAGGAGCAGAAACAAACAGGACAAAGCTGAAAAGCGAAAGAGGAGAGAGAACAGACAAGCAGCAGAGAAACAGTAGGATACTCCATCACCAGAGAAAATCATCTCCACCCTTCTCAGGCAAAGGGAGAACCACAGGGATAGCTGACCTGCTGATAGGCAGCACAAAGGCAGGCTCCCCTCCAGAAGTGCTCAGTAAGAGAATGGAAAGCGTGAAGATAACAGGACAGAAAAGCAGAGACTTGGTAGCAAAAATAAGCACTGAAAGAAACAAGCAAAAATCGAAGACAGTGACAGGGGAGAGAGCTACAAAAGAGAGAGCATCTAATTTTAAGAGATGAACTGCATTTTTTCCATTTCCTCAGCCTTTGCTTTTGAAAGCATCTGGCATCATGGCAGAGGGAGGAAGCTTTTCTACTTTAAGAATAACCATCCATGGGAAACTGCTATCAACTACAGTGTTAATACCACAGTCTGTCAGTTCTTTGGGAAGAACTTATTTAGAAATAAGTTCGTTAACTGCAGACTATTTGGAAATGATCAAGATTATTGGAAAGGCAGAGATCTGAGCATCACAGAAGAAAATCCTGCAAGTAATAGTATAATCCAACGAGTTAACTCACTAGTAGAAATCCTGCCCCAAGTGAACATAATAATGACATTCCCACTGGTTTAAGTGGGGCAAAGATTACAGCCCACAGCCGATGGACATAAATGGGAAAACATTATCCAGTCAGGTTACATGGACTCTTAGTAAAGAAAAGATCGCCCTATAAATTTTCTAATCACAATGTTATAGAAAAAAAATACTAAGACTGTTTAAGTATTTCAAATGCAGTTTAGAAGAATAATTAAAATCACACAGAAACCTAAGGTTATTGACATATTAAAATAGTACAGGACAAAGGATGTGTTGCTTAGAAACTGAACATACAGGAAAGATCAAACATGCTCAGTCTTTAGCAAAGAAAATCCAAGTATCACTTCTGGCCAGAAGTCAGATAATCGCAATAATAAATAAATGCATACAGAAGAAAAAATATTCATGATAATTTATCTGCTAACAGCAATGGTGACGTGTTTTTTACACATATGCTGAAGTCTCCATTTGTCAGAACAAGGTAAACGAAGATCTGCCTCTCATTTCCCTACCCGTTGCTTTTACAGCTGCTAGAAGGTTTGCAAAACGCTTAAAAAACTTGACCCTTCTCCAGCCTCCCCCGCATGAGTCACCCAACCTTCCTTCAGTCATTAGGCTGCGCTTCCTGCTGGGATGTGGCGCTAAAGCAAAGGAGAGGCACCAGAGCTAGGCACAGAGAGGGAGGTAATAAACCAGTGACAGGTATTTTAATGAAATTTAAAATGAACTCCCATATATTATGTAGATCGATGAAGTGCCAATCCATGACATTATCTTACAGAGAGATGCATTTTGAAAGACATTTTGAAACACCCCAATTCATCCCCGGTACTGAAGGCCTGCTTTCCTTCTTTTTATACAGTCATAATAGATTTGCTCTATTTTATGTGCCTCAGAAATATAGCAGAGAAAAAAAATCAATTTACTCATATATGCATAAACTTAACAGGATTTTGATATCATTATATGGAGTAAATTTAAACCACATCACCACACATAAAGTTTCAAATTTTAATATTATTATTAAAATAGTATCAAAAACTCCCTGTCAAATCGAGTTTTTTTTAAAGTCTATAGCCTGTTCACCTTTTTTTGAATTTGCTTCAATTCATCATTAAAAGTCTCTGTTCTATCACGTCTCAGGCATCCTCTTTTCCAGGAAAACCTCACTTTCCTCTCCACAATGTATATCCCAGATCAGAAGAATGATTATCCTTAGTCAAATTTAATTACAAATTTACCTTTCCATCCATAGGCCCCTGATACTTTACTTCCAAACTTGTCTACTTTTGCACTAACTGTGCTAAGAGAACTGCTGTCCCCATAAACTGCTTGGGTTTGTTCCACAATGCACACAGGAGACAACCCCTTTAAACTTCAAGGAGTTCCCACTGCAGTGTAGAAGAAAAATTCAGAGATTATGGAATAATCATCTCCAAATCGATCAATTTCCCCCTCAAGGTAAAAAACCGAAAGAAAGAAAAAAAGTTGAACAGTTCCAGCTTGCCTTCTTGAAGGGAATGTACCCCCAGGGCACGTTGTAGAATGATCCCCATCTCTTCCTCCTGATGCTTATTAAGAGGTCATAGATTTCAGTTACACTACAGCATTCCCAAAAGATATCCACAGCTAAGGACTATGACCTCTTAGTACAAGAACAGGGATGCAAAATTAGGAATATTAAGAGTTCACATTAAGAAAGAGCTTGACTCAGCTATGAGCCATTGTGGAATAGGAGTTGGGATTAAAAGCACATCTGGCATCTTGTAAAATACTGCGGAGCTTTAGCAAAAAGGATGGCAGGTTCCAGTATTTTTAGTAGGTGCTGAACTCTATGTCAGTGCTAAATTGCTATATGAACATCACAAGGAATTTCCACAATCGGGCAGTCAGTATAATAAATATCTTTCTCAAAAGGCATAAGGTAGAGCTCAGACCATCCCAAGTGAATTAAGATGTATCTTTTCTTTGTCTTAACCCTGCCCCTTCTAGGAGAGCGAGAGTACGAAAGCAGAAGTGGCTCTACAACAATCGCGCACCAGTTTTTTATGTCAAGACTGGGCAAGGACTGGGGTATTTTAAGCACCTTTCTCCTTCAACAGTTCTCTTTTCTGTAAAGAGAGTGGGGTTTTTTACACCCTCCAGATGATGCTTGAGATGATAAACTGAACCCATATAGACAGCATGTTAGTGAACTACCATATCACCCAGAAGCCTTTACACCACACAGCTGATTGTATAAACATGAATTAATGTTCTTCTACAACTATATTAAGCAAAATCTTAAAGAGCTGTGGGGCATTTTGTTACATTTGGCTTTCAAGCTATGAATTTAACTGCTGAACATATAAGTAATGATACTCTGTTGTACCTCCCATTCAGTTCATTTCTAAATGGTAATTAAAGCAAGCACCAATAATAAAAACAGCAAGTATTTCAGGAAAATAATTTTAGAAGGTACAAGAAACTTACTATTTAAAAAAAACTAATTTGTCATGGCAACACATTTTGCCATACACTAACAACACACAGCAAATATTCCTGTAAAATAGAAACATATAATAAACAACAGGTATTTACCCTACAGTAACTGATTCTCTGAAACACTGCAGTCACTATGGGCTGTAGGTGTGCACAAGTGCATGCATGCAAGACTTGATCATTATTTTCTTTTTAATAGCATGTCTATTAGAATCATACACATGAATTCCCACCGTAGTGGATAAAGGTCAGGACAGCTATGACCCTATATCAGTAGCAGCTTTCCAATTCATAGTCTGTATCACTGAGGACTATGAAAAGCAGGAATGCAGGCCTGGCTGCAGGATCCATATTGATTACACCAGTAACTGGAAGCAGCATAGTTCTCATAGGGTAACTAAAGACTATTTTTCCTTCTTCACATATGCACCAGTGTTGATGACTCCCCTTCTCTCCCCTGCAGGCAACTGTCTTCCTTGGACAGTAAGAATCGGGAATTTCAGCTGCATAGATCACATAGTGATTATAGTACTGCTCTCTCAGAACTGGGACGAGCGCTGGCAGTTAAGCCCTCCACACAATGCCTGCTAAAGGTCAGTGGATTACCTCATGTCATCACCTGGCAGATCGCAGAAATTGGACCCTCATCTGAAACAGGCAGGAGGTGTCACTTGAGCGCTGGGGGAGGGAGGTTGCTATTCATTTGGAAAGACACTGTAGCCAAACGGTAACACAGAGAGATACCCTGTACTGCCCACTTGGAAATGCTCTGTGAGGAAATGGCTTGACCTTTAGAACACCCAGCAGTGGCTATAAATAAATGGAGCAACAGTCTGTCAATGTAATAAAGCCTTGGATCTAGCTAGGGCTCATTTTCAGCACAGTGCAAGGGAGGCAAATGATCTAAGTCTGAAAGAGCTAGGGAGCTCAGCAAGTTATTCCCCTTAGACAGGGAACCTCACTGGAGACAGCCTGGTCACTGAGAAGCACCAAGGCCAGAAGAAGGATTATATGCAATATTGCCATGCCCCTCTCAGGGCCCAGCGCTATCGCACCTGCCCACAATGGCACATCAGATACATCTAATTCATAGTCCTATGGCCCTGTGTCAAAAAAGCACCCACCACAGACACATCTTCTGGAACAGATTGATAAAAAGCATCCATAAGTCCTACTGCTGAATGTGACCTGAGAACAAGATGGTGAGGTAAGATAAATAAATTACATAAAGCTAAGTCCATGTTGAAAAACAGATTTTGGGTGGCAGGAATGTAGTGCCATTGAACCTGCAGAATGGTGTATGGTAATCTTTCATAATCATTCTTTATTCTCAGTGAAATAATATTTACTGGGAAGCTTTGAGCTGGAATAGTGAAAAGCTTGACTCAAATGCAGGATCCATAAGTCTCAAGATGACTGGCTTGATGCTCTGGACAGGAGTGAACACCTTGTTGTGCATAACAGCACTTCGGCCAACTCTGCGGTCATTCTCCATTTGCCCAGACAGGTGCATGTTTTGCTGCAACAGGAACCCTAATAGCACTAAATATGATGCTGGATTATTTAAATGTAAAAGACAGCTGACAGAGCATTGTACCAACGCAAGGTTTAGGCCCTGTAACCACTACACTGGAGCTGCCTACACCAAAACCCTCTGCCAAAGAGAGAAACACTGCACAATTCATGCTTGCTGCTGCACACCAGCACTTCCTGGGCCATCAAGGAGATGTCTCTGTCCATGGTGCTCAGCCAGGTTTTGTCACCACTACAGGGATGTGAGGTCTGATAAAGTCTCCTTCCATTATGTTGCAAGCTCAGGTTCATACAGTGCAAAGTCCTTAGTAGACACACACAGTAGATAAGCCAAAGCTATCCTTGCCAGGATGGGCTGCAAGAATTATCTGTCTTTTTAGTGATGGAAAAGTCAGCCTACTGTAAAAGGAAAACAGGGAGCAAAAGTAAGAGAAAAAGTATTAGCAAAACATCTACACGAAGTTCTGACAGCCCCTAGGACAACACCAACACTTGCTTCCTATTCTGCTTCTTAGCAGAACAAAATTTCTGATATTTAGAATTCATGCTCAGGATCAGGTTTATTACTGGGGCTCTCAAGGCAAGAATATTGGTTCCATGCTACAGGCATCAAATACCTGCATTTACAAGGGGTCACTGGCAGACAGCTCGGGAAGTGCAACAGGCTGCTTTTAAAAACCCAAGAGGTGACGAGCCATTGGCTTTATGACTTTATTAATAGCCTCAAGAGGAGAGATTAATGGTTTCCCAGCACAAGGGGGAGGAGTTTATGTCTCCTTACCCATGTTGACTGTTCCTCATGGATCTGTTCATCAACAAGAAGCCTTGCACTGCTTTGAACTCTAGGACACTGAAGTTCACTGCACATCTCAAGAGTATCAAGCTACTTATGAGAAGGTTTAAGCATGATTTGGTATAAAAGTCCAAGGCTGTAATTATCAAAGCCTTCATCTCTCCTGTCTAGGAGCATAGAGTTTTGCTTAAAATCTTCTGTGCAGCAGACACCCCAAATTACTACATTTTAAAGGACTTAGTGCTCCTGTAATGCCTCAGTCATTCTGTAATACCTAAGAACATCCTACTCCACTGACAGACTTACTCCAATAGGCATATTCAGAAACCCACTCTCACAAGAATGGCTTTGCCACGGTAGCTATGCAATTGCCACTGCTCTTCTAATTCAAAAAGATGATTTTTGGAGGCAATGTTTTAGTTGCTACCCTGTTCCCCCTCTCCCGCCACCCCAAATCCAATATTTGGAGCAGGGGACATGGTCCTGGACCACATAACTCTAAAAGGATTTGAGTCCACAACTCTCTAAACTGCAACATGTGTTGGCTGGGGAAGGAAACCGGAGGAGAAGGTCTGCTTTCCACTCTCTCAATCAAACAGAATTAACAGAATGTCATTTTGTGAAAAAGAAGTCAGACGTTCGATATACAAAGCAAATGGAAAAGTAGAAGCAAGCCTCTGTAGTCCGGCAACTGGGAAACGGCCAGGGGAAAAGGGGCGAGTGGCCTAAGCTCAAGTCCCCAGTCTGAGCAATGCTTGTCTTTTATTCAATAACTGTTTAATGTAAAATCCATATGCAGCTCTTGGTGCAGGAATTCTCAGGGGAGTCAGGGTGACTCTCTCAAGTGAAGTAACTGTACTTGGCACACAGTGCTTGGCAGCATGCCACTGACTGCAATGAGGCTGCTTTTGGTGCATCACGGGTTTAACTTCTTAGGGTCCTTGTCCTCACAAGCACTTTTGTCCAACTCAGATTTTTCTCCTGTACTGCAGGGATGGGGAAAGACCTTTGCCATGCATAGACAGAAATAGTGAAAATCGAAAAACCAGCGGCAAGCTCTGCAAGATGTTTAGCCTGCTTTAGAATTCTTTCACTACCAGGAAGAGCAACACTAACTAAGATTGCAAAGCATGACAGCATCAAGTGCTCACAAGATCGATCACAGTTTCACTGTACACAGCACACATTCTTTGGGACAAAACCCCCTTGGAAGTGTTCCTGTCTTTTAGTGAAAGAGATGGTCCTGGTGTTACCAACTCATTCAAAAAGGTGAAAAATTCCTGGGGCACTCAGAAGAAGAGAAAAGAAGCAAGAGAAAGAAACCATTATAGTGAAATCTCTATTACCTCCGTTTGGTAATTCCATGACGCATGTGATGCATGCTGTCTGTGAAGCTGTTAGGAAGCACAACCTTTTATTTCTAGACATGCAGGAAGATAGTGATCTATTTTTCAACCACACAAGAGAATGATACTCATGAAATTTAGCTTTGGTCATAATGGGAAACACACAAGCATTGACTCAGCTAAAAGTTGCCAGCCTAGTGTTCATGGAGAGCAGCATACAGAATGATTTCACCTCATCACATCTGTTGGCATTATTCTCAGATGGAATGTGAAAGCAATTTTTGATCAGCACTAGACAAAAGGACTACAACTCCTCCTTAGCAGGGAATACACAGCTATAACCAGTAACATTTTCAGCATCAGAAACAACTTAGGGAATAACACAAATGTCTCTCAACTCTGCTTGACATGCTTACTTAATGCTGTCAAAGTTCTCACACTAAGTTAGAGCACAAAGTACTAAAACTATATTTACCTAATCACCTAATGATAAAATAAATATCTCTTATGGAGAAGATAGCTCATACCTTTTCTCTTAGAACATCCTTAGTATTGAATATGATTGAGCAGCCTATTTTCAGTCACCGGTAACAAACACTAGGTCTACTGATATTCAGGTGAAAGATGGCAGGCTAGTGTGCCGGCACTTCCATCACTGTTGAGTTGTGTCACATCTCAGCCAGCTAGACTGACACGCTCACTTCATGATTGCCAAGGTACAAGGCAGTAACACTGGATACTCCTTTTCTAGTATTGCTCTGGTTATGACTGATGCTTTTGATTCCAAAGTGACATACGGGGTCTTCAAGAGAACCAAGCCTGAGGTGGTTGCCTCTGAACATGCAGAGCTAGCCAGAAGAAGTGAAGGCAGGTCTTACCTGCACAAAGAGGACTTCATTGAATATCATCCCTGAAGGTTTCGACAGAAAGGTAAAACAAACAGCATGAAGCACGGGGCAGAGAGGGCAAGTTATGGGTGAAGCAGAAGATTGCGGAAAGAGTTTGATGAATTTGTGTCTCACCAACAGCATATATGGCAAAAGTACAGAAGGTAAAGCTTGTATCAAACCCATCTTTTGGGAACAGAGAGAGAGAAGGTGGTGTTGAGGGTTCCTCAGTAGTGAAGGACATCTGTTTCACAGCCATGCTAAGAGGGCCCTTTGCTTACACAGGCAACTTAGAGAATGACAATATGAAAGGGGCTCATGAGTTATTGAATAAAAGTGCTCCAGGAAGGATAAAGTGAGAAAAGCACTAAGATCAGAGAGAAACACTGTTAAAACCTATTTTTATTGCCAATTTCTTCTAATGACTAAATTCACATAGTTCAGCATCTTATATGCCAGTGGTTACAAATAATGCAAAGATTTTTTTTTTTTAATTTTTCCTCCCCTTTATCCATTATTTGTATTCCACAAACATCACAGGATGTGTCAGCAATTAACATAAATAAATCATCACCTTCTCAGAGAAAGCTTCAGTACAAGAATTTCAGATGATGGCAAAAAAAAAAAAAAAAAAAAGTGAATAGATCAAGAAGGGCCTTCTCTATCCTCCACTGAAGTCAATGGGAATTTTTTCATTGACTTCAATGGATACTGGATCAGACCCAAATTGAAAAGATCAATAGTGCGCACATTAGGATAAAAGAGCATCTATGCCCTCCTCTAGAAAAAGAACACGAGTTCAATGCAAACAACAGATTACAGGAAGGAACCTGTTGGGGGAGAACTTTTTTCCTTCTCCTTTGGAAAAAAAAGAAAAAAGAGAGAGAGAGAGAACAGTAATTCAAGACACTGAGAGCTAAATCTCGCAGAGTTGTAAGCACGTCTCATATTCCTCTATGCTCTGAATAGGTGGGGGGTAACTCACACTGAGAGAATGGGACCACTGCTTAACAAACCAGCTTCCCTCACCTCATACCTCTTTTTGGTTGAATGGGGGTTCAGTATAGCATTTTTAGTCTGTCTGCTAAGTGCCAAAGCTTCAAAAGGACATAACCAATGTTTTCAGAATTAGAAATCAGCAGCTCCAGTATCAGTTTGAGAACCTATACTGGAAAGCCTCATTCTCAGTTCTCTTATGCTGTTGTGCTACCAGTTGGCAAAAATAGGCACAATCAAGACACTAAGCTACTCAACAGTCATGTTTCACTTCAAAGATTTACTAGGGAATATCTTGAGTCACTAGAGAATATCTTGAGTCATTGTATTGCCTTATTGCCTCCCTGTTTGTCCCATACACACAGTTCTTGACGTAACCCAGTAGAACTGTATGGGAAAGGATCCTACACCTAGGCAACATGCACAGCACATAAACTGTGGATGTGAGTGTGGCTCCTCACCCATCCCACAGAGCTCCAAACTCAGTAAAATCAGATAAGCTGCTGCTTGCTCAGACGTTTGAAAAAATCAGGGGTTGGAGGGCTTTAAAAATCAAATGTGAACTTTAGAGGCTGAAATATCTGGCATTTTTTAAAATGATGGACAAGTTTCTAAAAAGTTTAGATGGTTATATCACATATTTCCTTGAAACTATCACAAATTTCCTTGAAAGAGAAGCAAATGCATTTTTAGTCATTTAAATGATTTCCTACAAGAACCGTTTTCATTCCTCCACCATCTAATATCACACATATATCCCTGCCATGCACGCCAAGTGGCCTAATCCAAGGAGACTTCTTTGCGCTCTCGTTCAGCATGGCACCTCCCTGCAAGGCCTGGTGTGCAACAGTCCAGGAGCAGTGCTCCAGGCTCTTGCTGTTGCTTCCCTATCCCCTTTTCTTCAGTCTCCCAAGGTGACTGTGCAAGCAGTGCCCAGCTCATTCTGTTTGCAGCACTAAAGCAGAGCAACTACTTGGCAGGAGAAATCACGGGCTTGCCGGGGAATGGAGGCAAGACCTAACCAGGAAGGGAAGAGGTGAAAGGGAACAAGGTGAAAAAACATGGATGAATAAATAGGATTTGAGGTAGGAAAGCAGAGATTCAGGGAATTTGGGTCAGTGGGAAGGAAGTTTTGTGGGAGAGAGAGAGAGAAAAGACGAGCTAAAACCATTATTTTTTTTTTGAAAAGGAAAGAGCAAAAGAAAGAGGTACAAACAAAGGACAATAAGAGTTATTTAAGTAAAGAGAGAATATCTATACTGCTAGAAACCATGAGTAGTGTAGACAGATACATTTTAGGAATTTGCAGCCGTGATTAGGGAAGAGCAGAAGTACCTGTATTTTAGATCAAAACATTTTAAAAGCAAGCAAGGCAAAGTAAAATGCTAGTAAAAGCAAGCATTTCCTGCTGTGGCAGATTTTCATCTTCCTTGATTTGAAGTTGGGATTAAAACCATTTGGCAAATTCATATTACTTCCTCAACTTTTCTTCTGCTCCTGCCCTCCTCCTCCTCTTCTCTTCACCTTTTCATGCTCCATTCTCAAGGACTCTGGTGCTACTTGGCTTTTCTGTCATCTTACCAGAGCTTAGCCAGAATTCACTGGCTTCAATTCACTTAGATTCACTGGAACCAAAAATAATCCAGAAAGTTCTCCAAACATGAGCACAAGCATAGACACTTTCCAAGAGCATTTCCAAAGGAGGAGGACAGCTTTTTATACCTACAAAAGCTTAATCAAGCAAGGTTTTCAACATAATTGATCTGCACAATAAATACATTTTACGCTGTAGTGACTAAAACTAACATACCATCTAATAAAAAGCAAAAATGCTTTTCTGCTGATACTGAGTCTATTTGAACCTACAGTGCATGGCATTGAAAGAACTAGCAAATGTAAAAGACAAAACTACTTCAGCATATTTGATATGGTTTCCAAGGGTGAGGGGGGCCTGTCTACAATCATTTCAGTGAGGAACCCGATCTTTAATTTGTTTTTTTCTTTACCTAAAAGGATGAATAATTCAGGCTACAGATCCATTCACCCAACTCTGCTCAGGTAAATAGTACCTGATCAGCATTTCAGACCTTACATCACCTTAGTAAAGGTGGGGTTTTATTTTCCCTCTAAAGAGTTTGCTTCATTCCTTTCAACTTTCAGTTACTAAATAGTGTACAGTCATTTGTAGTTAACAGATTAGACTAAAGCAACATTCGATCCAGATCTAGCACATGCCATTGTACAAATCATTATTATGCAGATACCGTTAAACCCATTTGTAAGTACCCACTGTATTCACAAGTGACTTGGGAAAATATTTATGCGAGCAAAGTATGGAAGGCTGTACAGTACGAATCTAAAAAATACATGCAGCAGCCAGGGGGACACTGGGGGACACAGCTAATGCATACTGTAAATAAGGTGCCAATATGTCATTCTCCATATATCCTTCACTATAAAGAAATTTATAGAGCCCCATTTATATTATAAGATTTCCCTGAATCTGTTGATAAAGGTCTCACCTAAATATTCAAGTGTAGGAGTAAAATAACTGAGAAAAGAGGAGGGAACTCAGAAGCAGAGAATGGAAATCAGGCCTGGAACAGTGCAAAAAGACACAAAATGATATGTATTGTTTACCTGTCAGTTGACATTGATTAATCTTGTGTTCTGTGATATCACTCAGCGACTCAAACACCTGGAGGCAGCTGTCACAGCTGTGCACAGCTTCTTCTTCCAACTCCTCCCCTTCATCCGGCCTTTTCTTACAGTCTAGCACTTCTCCATCTTCTGCCTTGTCTTCTAGTTTACAATTAGGGTCTGAAAGAAAATCAAGATCATGATCTCAGGCTACTAATAATCTTTAAAAAGAAAACAAAACACATAAAATAGGAGAGGTTCTTGTGGTAAGGGTAAGCAGAAATATTTTCAGCGCGAGCTTGCAGCACTGTAGATTTTATTGCTAAATAAGCACAGGAGGCCTTTTCCTCAATTTCTTTCTAACCTTGATGAAAGAAGAATTTCCCTTTTACTTCATCAAATGCAGCACTATTCCTCACTCAAGCAGTACTTCCAGGCTTCTATGTTAAGTTTGTCAATTTTATCACAGCTATTGAAGCTGCTTTGATCATTATAAGAAAGGATAAGCCACCTATGCAATTAGGTTTCAATGAAAAGCAAAATCAAATCAGTGAGTGCACAGGAACTTCTTTTCGCTGTTAACTACAGTGTTTCACAGGAAATTACCAGAATTAAGAGACTAACAAAATTTGATTTACATAAACACAAAATTAATCTTGACTTTACAATCCACTCCAATACTCCATCGTTATGTTACTTGACACAAACAAAGCCCTAGGAAGAGAAGATTATACTCTGGCTTAAAACGTTACACGTGCTCTGAACTTGTGTCTGACTTGAGGCAAACCTGGTAGAATTCCTGTATTAGCTAGATCACAGAAAACTGGAAACAAACTATGGTAGACCCTAAACAGTGCGTAAGGGCAACTCTGCCTTTTATACATGTTAGCAAGCGCTTGGGGAGCAGCCCTAGTCTCAGAACAGCCACCCTGAGCCCTGTCAAATCTTCCAAACTGGAAGAATTCGGAGGCTTCACCTATAATTCTCCCCACTGTACCCAAGCCCCACAACTTGCTGCACAACCTCAACTGGTGACCAGCATCGATGTGACATAATGTGAAGTCTAGAGCTTTTCTTCCTCCTCTGAGAAATGAAGGAGCTTAAACTATTCCTGACTTTTTGTCCACTTTACTACTAAAAGCTTCCTTCAAAAGACAGAAATAAAACAATCTGTCTTCCCTAATAAAGCAAGCTGGCGCTTAACTTTGTTTTTTCTTGGGAACCACAGCACAACAAGTGAAACGCACAAGAAAAATGGTTGTGTACATCCAGCCAAAGGAATGCAAGTGCTTCACCACTTCTCCCTTCTCTACATTAGCCATCTCATTTTTCCTTTTAGGTATTTGGGAGAACTGAGACTGAAACACATCAGTCTCAGTTGGAAAACAAGGACAAACTCCTGTAATAACGTGAGATGGTGCGAGTGCGTTATAAGATGTTACGCTCTTTAGCCAAGCGGATGACTAACCAGGAGCAACCTCCTCGTCTGCATCAACACAGAGGTGCTGGCTGTAAACCCGGTTTCTTTAGTGTCGCAATCGACTGGCCACAATTTACTGTACCTTTGCTGAGAGTAACTTCTAACTAAAAGACTCAAGCACATTTCACACGCCCAGCTCATAACAGAATGGGGAAGGGGGGGAAGATGCACGTTAAGCCACTTGGAAGGCCTCTGTGGGCACCCTAGGGTGCTGTGGGCACCATGGTGTCTGCATCTGCTCCCGCGCGCGATGAGCAGGGATTCTCACTGCCCATGAGGGTCAGGGCTCCTCATCCTTCCACATCCTTCACTGCTGTATCCCTGCCCCTCAACTACTTGAGTACAGAAGGAGCTGCAAGCACAAACTGGAAATGACCCATGCCAGGAAGCCTTCCACATGCTATGTGGCTCATGATCAAAACCAAGGAATTTCTTTGACAAGGGTAAAGGGCAGAATTTATTTTTGAAGGAATTATATTACAAAAGGAAAACAGATTAGTTTTAAAAAGTTGAAAAGCACATTCTGAAAGCAAAAATGCATTTTCTGTATAAAAGCTCTGCTTACACATAGAGATTGATCCTTTTATAACAAATTATATTCACAAGGTTCTTGCGAGAATGAAACTTTAACTTGGGCAGCTATTCTCAAATAAAAGAGCAGTCAGCAAATTTACACAGCCAACAGGGACAGAAATCAAATATAAGCACTTTAGGAAATTTTTGCCATTTTGGAATGTTCTATCTGAATCTAAACAACTCACATTGCCACTATATTTTCCAAGATGTTCTGCAAGTTTAATAAAAGTAGTTTCACCAGGTTATAAGCAGTTCAGAAAAAGGAATAATTGTCTTAACTGTTGCAAACTGACCCCAACATCATTAAACACTTGTTGGAAGGCAGCATGCACACATCTCATGCTAGTAGTTGTTCAGCTCAAGCTCCCAGTTTCATCTAATAAAACTGACAGCACTCAGGGAAATGTGGGCACTGGGCTTGAATTTTAACATGAGTATTTAAATGCTGCACATAAAGTTTACAGACCTGTTTGTTTTAAAATATGGGTAGTATCTGACTCTGCTTTAAGTACAGTGCTGAAGGGAAGAGCAGGGTGGGGAGGGAGTTCTCAAGGCTTATTATTCAGAAACACTTGCCATTTACAGGAATTCAACAGCACACACACACACGTATGCACACATGCACCCCTTAGTGCACAAAAGCCGACAGAATTGTTCAATTTAAAAAAAGCTTCCTACTTAGAAAGCCATTATTAAAATTAGAATCGTTTTAAGACTAATAAATGTTTTGCTTCTCCTTCTGCATTTGCAGATATAAACTCTACAGGGACAGAAGTCAGTCAAGCTTATTCCCTTCTGCTGCAACTTTGGAATACGTGCTCTAGCCAACTGGCACATTTGTTTTTAGGTCAACACTTAAGTGGGACCCTCTGGGACCTAGGTTTGAGTTTAGCCTACCATGGGTTTATGAAATGAGTTCTGGCAGCCTCAGCCCCTCTCAGTGAATACATTTCCACTGTGATCCACCTTCACGAAGAGATGTCACCACAGAAATAAAAAGAAACAACAAGATTTTTAAAGACAGGAAATACCATTTGGAGGCTTTCTGAATAGATAGTTTTTCAATAAGTGTCTTACAACAATAAGTGTCTTCCGTCAAGAGCTAGTCTAAGCCTGAACGGCTACTTAAACTACCTTATTTGGAGGATAAGCTACCTTATTTGAGCTGCTCTTTTGAGAGACAAGAAGAAAATCTACTTTATAAATGCAGTATACATCATGTGCTCTTGCTCTTTTACCTGCTATTTAAAGCTCATGCTCTCACACAGACTTTAGGGCAAATGCTGCTCATCTCCCGCATTTCTTTTCTCCCCAGTACCTGCAATAAGCACAGATACAGTTTCCTCATGAAAGGAAACCACCGCGGTCATTTCCGAGGTTCCCCTGCCATGTTGCAGACTGTGCCACGCAACAGCTGAAATTTGTCAATACACCTCAGTACTAGTACTAGTACTAGTACACACACCCTGGCTCCATCTGCAGATACCATCTAAACTTATCTAGTGTAGGTTATGTTTTTTGAGCAGAAATAAGTAGAAATGAATTCAGCCTATTAACACACTTCAAAAAAAATAGCAGTTGTCTTCAGTTACTGATTATGTTAGCATTATTTATAAATGGCAATTAAAAGAAGCATGATTTTCTCATTACTATATTCCCTGGCAGGTGCTTCTCCCCTTCCCTTCTTCCTCCTCCTCAGAAGGGATGTTATTGCTGTAACTTGGTCTAATAAAAAGCAACTTTGGGGAAAATGAAAAATTGCATTGGCTTAAAAGTGTTGGAGGTAATAAAGCCATGGACTTCAATTAATTTCAAGTATGGGAGCGGTTTAAGGCCAACCAGCAGAAATTCTATTCTGTCCATGTAAAAATGAGGTTTCACCACATTTACTTTTTATAACCCATATAAAACTCAAGTAAAAGTAATGAATATCTAAAAGCCATCTCAGTGGACTGGCAAAGACTATCTGTATTCTTGAAACTCCTCTTACATATTTCTGCCCATGCTATGAGGATCCACAGCTAATCACAGCTAAAACGTCAAACTACCAAGAAAACAGCCTACTTTCCAATGCATTTCACTGCCTTGCTGAAGACCTCCTTCCAAGCCACTTCTGCATGGAAAAGTGCTGGCAAAAGAAAGGAAAACTAAGATCATGTGGTAATAATTATTACCAGGCAAGGAATATTTCTTCAGCTCAGTGGTAAAGTAAAACTCTGTCGCTCTCTGCTCCCAATAGTGTCCATCGCAAAACAACTGCCTCATTAAATCTCTGCAGTAAGATTAATATGCCGTAGCTGCACTACATTTATAACTTGCTACTCTATAAAAAGCACATTTAACGGTTAGAGCCAGAGCTTAGATACAAAGTATTACTATAAAAACTTCTGGCAGTGTGTGTACAGTGTGGGCCTTCTGTACTACTTGCTGTTTCAGAAGGGTTTTTTTGTTTTTTAATATCAACATTTCGTTCTTGCTATAGAGAGAAACAGAATGTCAAATCTTGCCTAGAAACAGACAGAGACAACACTGGACATGACGGGGAATAAATAAACTAACAAGACAGCATAACCATTGAAAGTCTAAGAAAAAAAAAAAACATAGAAAGGCAACCATTCCTTGTCACATTGATCTCCAGTTTCACAATTCTCTATTTCTTCTACTAGAAGTGTTTATAGCTGTACAAGCTTATTTTTCTCTTTTGTTTTTTGTTTTTTGATTTTCACTTTCAAGTTTATAAATAACTAAGTGGAGACATAAGTGCATTCAGAATAGTTTGAGTAAAGTTTCCATCAAAAAGCAAAGAACTCGCTCACTGTTATTTCCTCATTTTAAACAATACTAACAGAGCTACTAAAGCCAACTAAAGGAAGTAATCACCAAAACCAAACCTACCCAACTAAAGTAAAAAGCATCCTGGCTGAGCAAAAGTTAACTGTGCTTTTTAGCCTTGTAAGAAGAATAACTCCAACTATTCTTGGCAAGTTACCTACGCACAACACACAGGCAGAGATGAGCTGCCTTCTAGCAATACCATTAAAGAACCAGTCTTTACTCCAAAAAGGGACCTCAGCAGAACAAATAAGTCCATTCAGATGAGCCCACGCTGCTCTTTAATCAAAGCCCTGTGGAATCAGTACCCAAGACAAAAATGACGTATTTCTTGAATTCACAGAATAATATTGTTACAAGGGCAAAAGAGCTCTCATTCTTAAAAGAATTAACAATTATTTCTTCATTATTATTATCAATATATTTCACTTTGATTCTGACACAATAGATTTATCCACCTGATCCCACTGTCTTAAAATTAAGGGTCTCTGTTAAGAAATTTTACAAACAATTATAAATGTTCCAAGTCCACATATTTTAAAAATAGCTTATATGGAATGAATATTCAAGTTCATCTGAACTGACATAGAGTGGGTTTTTACATGGGAGGGAGAGGTTAGAGAGGATTATTTATAACAAAAGGAAACACATTGTAGGCTTTTAAAAGGTAAGCATCTCCTCTTCAGTTGGTTGACCTACAAAAGGCAGAATTTCTAATTCTCAGCAGTTGAAATGCGAGGGGAGAGGAATGACATTTTTTCATCACGACCTCCAAAAATGCATTCTGAGTTGACAGTGAGGGGGAAGAGGAGTGTGGGCTTTGCAAAAATACCTCCAAACCAAAACCAAAACCAACCAAATAAAACAACAACCAAAAAAAGGAAGGAAACACTAATGAAGGAATTCAGCATTACCAGTCTGTGTGGCTGTGTCCCCCACACCTGCCTGCTGGTCCTCTGTTTCATTTTCTTCTACTGTCAGAAAAAGGGAAACAAAACATAAACAGAACAACAACAATAAAGGATGTTAGGTAGCCGTAGTGCTTCCGTGAGGTAGCTGTAGCGCCTCAAGCATCTTGACAACACTAGCTGTGGTTCTGAGGGCCAGAAAGGCTTGTACAACCATGGCCAGGACAAGCTTCCTGAATACAGGTCTGCTTCCAAGGGCAGAAGCTAAAACACGAATGCTTCGTTGTATGGCAGCTGCATATCTGAAAACAGAATGACCAAACAGGTTTCACGGCTTAAAAAAAAATTAAAAGAAAAATCTCATTTCCTCTGGGACGTTTTTCTTCAATCCACTCTACTGTATTTGATTATGCAACTAAATGAGAGAATAATTCTAGGTTTGAAGATTCCACTTGCTTCCTCCACACGGATAAGTGAAAGCCTTTCCCTGGCAGACAGGGGAGGTATGTGTGCTAACTCATACAAAAACTCTAAAAAATAATAACAATAATCCTATATTCAGGAGCAAACATCCCAGCAGCGCAGACAGCCTTGCAAAGCAGAACCAGCCCCATGCTGTTTTACTGTATACACAGTGCCAGCATCTTTCCCTGGGCTCTAGCTTTCCAGAGCTCAAAACAGTTCAATTCTTGTCAGAGTCGCTACTCCAAACTTACGGGCAGAGTGAACCCAACAAGGGCAATTCTGCCACTACGTTGAAAAATTAGAGAGAACTGAGCTGGTACGCTCTGATATGGTGCCGAAGTAAGATTGACTCTGCTGAAATAAAAGTAAGGGAAGAGCTAAAAGACAGAACCTCTGCCTTTTTACTCTCCCAAAGACTGGGCTTCTTGAATTTTGAGAAAAGCAGAGAGAAAAGAATTCATTCTTCCTCCACGAGGGAAAAAGCTGAAAGGGGAAAGACTGCACTTTGACAGGATTTCCAACTCCCAAGAATTCAGACCTCAAGAAATAATCATGTGGCTGAGTTAAAAGTTCCAAGATTATTTTTAGGGGGGGGAAAAGGGAGGTTCCCGGTTCTTGGGACAACAAAAAATGCTCAGAGTCACACTTTACATCTAGATATATATCCAAAAGAAGAGACACATACACACTCCACCAGTTGCCTCTTTTTCTCTTCTCCCAGCCTCAAGACTGTCATAAACTTTGTGGCTTCTAGAATCTGGGTTTCCAGAAAAAAATACCAGTTTTCATAAGGACACTCTAAGGACACCAGAAACCCAAAGCGCAGAGAATACATTAGAAAAAGAGAATCAAGCACAATCTGTGGAGGACTGTAAACAATCTCTATCCTGGAGTTGTGGATAGCTAAGCAGAGTCTCCTCATCAACAGAGATCTGATAAAGTTTCCTAAGACCTGGAATAAGACAGATATTTCACAAAATATGACTTTGTGAGCTGCCTGTTTCCCTTGAACACGTATTTTGCAGCCATGAAGTTACCAGTTCTCCAGCAGCAGTAATACTACATGATTTTCTTTGTTACGCCAAAGCAAGCAGTCATTTCGGCAGCCCTCGCAGCTAAAGAAAACTGGCCAGACAAAGAAAGCAACGGGAAAAGCTCATGAAAAGGAGAGCTTCAGGGAGCGCATGGTCAAACTAAGCTAAATAGAAAGATTTTGCACTAGGGGAGCACAGATCAGTGAGACTCATTAATACAGGAAAGAACAATAATGAATACAACTGGTATACCATTAAAATAAAAAGATACGGCCATTTCGGCCCCCTCAAAGCCTCCTGTGAAACCTCTGAAGGAGCCTAGCACGACCCCTTTCATGCCCACCCCCAGCTTTTGATCTATTTACAAAAGAAAACAATCTCAAGAACAAACTGTAACTGAAAAAATGAGTCCAGCTCCACCTCCAGAAAGGAAACTCATCTTGGTCATCGGTGTCTGCTGATCAACCACATTAAAGATTGCAGACATATCTATAAGTGAAATAGCCAACCACGATGCATGTTACGAGCCCGAATTCAGTCCGAAAAGGCAATTTAAAAATTCAAACTATTTTTAAGCACAAGAAGGAACTGAGGTGCCCAAACGCAACCTTTTCAGGAATTCTTCCCCATGTGGGGAGACTTCAAAACCAAGCAGTCATTCATTAAGAAGCAAACAAAACCTGCTTGTTTAAAATGGATTTGCACTCACAAATACAAGTGTATGCAGATCAAAGTGCAAGAGTTCATCTTTCTGCTGTTCTGCCCTGAACGGCTGCTGCCACCAGCTGCAGCACCAGAACCTCTCCCTGCTCACGAGCACGAGCACACACAGCTACACAGAGCTTTTCAGCGTCTGAAAATGGCACAAACAAATGTGGATCCTGCCTGACAAATTGGTTTTGGTTGCATTTTTGTAATGCAAAAATGTCCCTGCATATACCTTGCGAAACTGTTTGTATAAAGCCTCTCCACTATTTAGAGGTCTAAAGATTTAATAAAAAAAAAGAAGAATTTTAAGTTTGTAGATCAAAAAAGACTGACCACTAAGCCTTTATCACACTGGAAGACAGAAGCCAGAGTCGGAGCAGGTAACTTTGTGGTTAGCATCTCTCTAAACTGTTGTTTAAGCTCTTCAAGGATTCTGAGTCACAAAGGAACCAAGTAGGTCACAACAAGCCACAGCAAAAAGACGGTTCAACTAGACTGACGGATTTGTCAGAATTATTAAAGCTCAGTTAGGGGGAAAGAAGGAAGGAAAAAAAAAAAAAAAAAAGACCACCCAACAAAATCCCCAGAATATGGGAAATCTTAGCATTGCTATACTTAATCTACAAAATAGCATTCCATCTTTCATTTGCTTTGAGTCAGATCTTTCCTTCAACACGAGCATTTGTTACATTTGTTACTACAGCTGGTAGTAACAAAGAATTCCTCTTTAGCACTTTATGCTTTCCCACAACCAGCCTAGGAAAACTTTGGTATTATTTCAGCTATCAGGTCCCTGTTAAACTCACCTGACTATCAAAGGTAGTGCGGTATCTAGCCAACTTCAACATTAACTTCCCCCAAACATTAACTATACCATTTCCTTTCAGGAAAAGGAGGCAAAGCTAAACAAAACCTTGTAATTAGATGCCTTGCATATTGCTGACCCAAAACTTTCCTGTCACTCTAACACGAAGTACAACAGCACAAGGATGATGCACAGATAAAACAATGCACGCCTGGGGCTATTATTATTAATCGATGCTTCAACATTACTGATACTCTAGGACTGTAATTAGGCATGAGGAGGTTGTTTCCAGCAGTGCCGTTACCACATTTTTGTATGAGATAACTTCTAGATAACAAAAGTGATGGGAAACTAACAAAAGGAGAGCCCTTCAGAAGCAAGAACAACTGCTTATGAACCTAGACTATGAATGAGCAATGCCATGGCTAAATGGTACTTCTAGACATGTTTGAATTAATATTGTCATGAAAGTAACAAGGTTTCCTGGTCTGTACAACTATGTGTTTTTGACCACAGGTAGCCTGTTTTATTAGAAGAATAAATATTTCCCAGTTGATTTATTTGCTCCTTAAAACAACAAATCATCAATTCCCTACTACATATTTTCCCAGTGCAACTTTCGAAAACCAAAACCAACAAGAAATCCAAAAAGCAAAATTTCCAAAAAAAAGACGAGATCACCACAACTGTGACTCCACACTGTTTGAGAATGATTATTTAAAATAAAATCTAAACATAGGGGGAAAAAATAATAGATTCCAGCATGCTAATTCTATCTCCCATTCTAAGAGCTTGTGGTTTGGACACAAACCAGTTTTTAAATTTTTCCTGCAGAAGCTGTATCTATGTGAAAGGCTAGGCCATCTCTGCTTGGGTTCAGACAGTGTCCAGGGCAAACCCTGATTTCAGCTCAGAGCATCTCTCATGCCCAGGCTACTGAATATTAACTTTAAGACCAAGTCCCACTTTAAAACAACAACAACAATAAAGCCAAGTAGCACCATGAAAGACAACTCAGTGAAGAAAATCTGTGGGAACTGTGATACAGAGGCCCTAAAACAGTTAATCTCTTGACTGCTCTACAGCAACACCTGCTGTCTGATGAAGATTTCACCTCTTTTGCCTAGATTCTTGTCCTGGAACATATGGTGGCTGCATAAAGGAGGGTGATTTTACAGTGTTTGTAAAAAACACCTTCACAATTTCCTAACTTGCAAAACCTCATTCGTATTCCCCTTCACTGAAGGGTTAATCTACACTGGTAGCACTCTAAGGAAGAGCACCAGTCGCTTCTGGTTTATGATTGGGGAAAACATTATATGGAAAAGAAATAGATAAAATTAGAAGTGTGAAAAAGACTATTTGGACTGAAAGGGAAACCGTTTTGGAGAACTAAGATTTATGGCTTCAGACCTATAGCAAAACATAATAAAATAAAAGCAAAAGATAACTGAAAAGAAGTCCATTTTCTTTTAGTCTAGGTTGGATAATAAATTAAAGCAAATAAATAAATAAATAAAGATAGCCTCACTGTCTGAGCCTTCTTTCAGTTTGTTAAACAAAGCAGGAAAAGCTACATATCCCAAATAAACTATAAAAATAGATCGCTACGGATTTATCCCTTCATAAAATATATTCCTTGAGAGATGTGACAATAAACCTAATACAGTAGCTAAGATCATTTATGATAGGAAGATTAAAATATGTATTTTTAACTTGCACTCTGAATTTCCTATAGCTCAATACTTTATATATTGCCATTAGTGTACAGTTGGTGATTCAGTTTAAAGCCATCTTGCACAAAAGCTTTTTTTTTTAGGGTGGTGACTTTGCCATGTGCATCTTCTATCTACATGTTTGAATAAAGCCTGCAGACAAGTAATAGAGACACCAGCTGTATTACCATAATCAATACACAATTTACTGAGTTACCCACACAGAACAGAAATAAAACATGGGCACCATTATTTCAGCATCTACAAAAAATTACTGCTATTTCTGGGAGGATCTTTCTACTTTTCCTCTCCTTCCTCCTCATGTCCACATAAAAACCAAGAGGACATTCAGACTGCCACCATCTACACATAGTTGTTAAGTATGATTAGATAATCACATATCAGAAGGCAAGTTTAAGGGCTAGTTACAGGAGGCACAAAGCATCCTCTAATTCTATTAAATTCAACATATTCGAAGACATGTCACACTTTGCAATAACACGCTCTGGAAATACATAGCCATAAGGAGGCTTTCAGGATTAAAACTGAAACTAAGGAAGTTACAGAGAAGCTTTAAAGGCAGGAGGATCACACACTAATATCTCATCTACCAAGGCGACACCTTTCCCCGCTTTCTTCTCTCCCTAGGTACTTCTTAGTGCACCACCAGAGCTCAAGAAACGGCTCCTCTGTTCAACTCTCCTTGCCAACAGCTGCAAATGCATGTTTTCACATCCAGCTCTGCCACACACATGTGAACGGCAGTCCTGATGTCAACAAACTTTTCAGGCTGCTTTGTAATGTCCTTTAAGAAAGCTGGCATTCATAAAAGACCAGAACCACAAAGAAAGTCTAATTTTCTGAACAGCGTCACCCAACACCAAAACACATCTATCAGCTACTAGCCAGAAACTTGATTACTATTTTACTCCCAAATGTGTATGTACCCAATGGGTTTAGATATACAACTGCATATTAGCATCTCAAATATCTACCTTCCAAAACGCTATTGAAAATTAGTCCTGTGTTAGACCCTATTAATCATACATACAAATATTTGTTTCTCATTTGTTTTCTTTGTGTTGTGATGTACCTTCCCTTTCTTCTCTTTTCTCTTTTCTTGCTTTCCTTTTTTTTTCACACTGCATAGCATTTTCCCTCTCATAGCATTCATGTTTTTCACTCCTCTCTTCAGCCTATTCCAACAGTGAGCTTGTTTCCTCCTCCTCCCCCCCCACTACTGTTATTCTTGTAGAAAGACTGAATTAGGAGTTCCCAATTAGACTGTAGTGGTTGGAAAATATTATTCTCATGTTAAAATAGAAGTATTTTCCTAGGCAGCACATAAACATAAAAGTAACAAATATACTTAACCGGAGAGAAAAATATGCTTAAGAAATCCTTTGAATATTTTTTCAACTCTTGATATCATTAATGGCAGTTTCTAAATGTGACAATCCAAAGATATCCGATTTTACACAACACTGTTGCAGAAAAGGCAGAAAACTCTCATCCAGCAACAGAGAGAGAATTCTACAGAACCCCCAAAGCAGGGGATGGGGGATACTGTTTTCTGGAGAGCTGAACCAACAGATGAACTAACCCTGCTCAAAATGCTAATCTCTCTCCTTAATCACTATCTTGTTACAAGCTAAGTCACATCTGCATAGCTACATATTTTGATGGTTTGAGATAAACTAATAATGGCAATGTTTTACGAAGTATTTTCCTCCAGAGAATCTCAAAGTTTTTATGAAGCTCCAGGAAGTTCTAGACATCCTAAGCATCTCTCTTATGCAACCCAATAAATAATAGTGGGACTCTGCGTCAAATCTAGGACCATGGTAAGACTGGGCAAAGCAGGCGGGAGTTCCTCTGGCATTGTGGTCTTGGTCCTGGGATCAAGACTTCCAGCTATCTTCCCCATCTTTGAGTATTCTACCTCCGCTTTTGGCAATGTCACTACAGACAACCAGTCCAGGGCAAAAATGTCAGGAGGCCAAGATAAATGTTAACCCTAATTATCAAATCCAGAACTCATCAAGAGAAATTTCAGAGCACAGATTCCTCCCAAAATATTGAAGTTCTGTAACAACAACGCTCCCTCAGAGGTGTACATGATCAGTAATTTCTGCCATCCCTACAGACTTGCTTTTTTTCAACTATTCTTAGAAAATAGGAAATTAATTAAACATTGTCCACAAAAACCTGAGCTCAGCAAGAGAGAGCAAATTGAATCAATCTGATGTATGGATCACAGGCCTCCAGATAACCAATGTTTTAAACCCTCATGACTGCGGACAGATGTAAGGAAGGGAGATGAGGACCTACAGTGAAAGTTACTGTGGATGCCTATTACCTCTGAATGTTAAGCCATTTACTTATGTGCTTAATATGAGGTGCTTAGTTT
This sequence comes from Tinamus guttatus, assembly GCF_059628265.1. NCBI lineage: Eukaryota > Metazoa > Chordata > Aves > Tinamiformes > Tinamidae > Tinamus > Tinamus guttatus. The sequence continues at coordinate 1,701,387 of NW_028288783.1, read as the reverse complement.
TAAGAGTTGGGGCCATCTAACACCATTCCAATGCCAAAATAAAAGTATGGCTTCATCCTTTGGCTCTCTTATGTATTACATAATGACACACATTTTCCTCAGTCAAAAAACACTCCTTTCAATTAAAATAATCCTAGGTTTACCAAAGCTGTATCAACTGTGTATCATGGTTTTATACATTTTTTCTTCATTTTCTCAAACTCTTCAAGATTGCTTTCTCTCTAGAACATGCTCAACATGGTCTATGATCACAAAGGCACTACGAGCCCCTAGCAAAACAACATCTTCCTGCCTGCCCTGGCTTTGAGTTCACTTTTACAGTTGCTCTTCAGAGCTGTCATACCCTTGCCTGGTCATTAAAATATGCAAGCAGAAAATGTGTACACTGACATACATCTTCCTTTCCACTTCTTGCTCATATTACTTTTTAGATCACTCACCCAGGATGTGGGTGTTACAAGCTCAACGTTTTCTCTATCGGAAGGATTTGTGGTGGCGTCATGGGTTTCCTGGGAAAGAGCACCTTCCCTCAGACTGGAGGCACACTCGTTCATTGCTGCTGAGGCTCTCATACCTCACCTTCAATATTCATTAAGCTGGAAAGATAGAGAATTAGCACTACATCATATCCTTTTGGTCAGGACACTCAACTGGGAAGAGGCAAACCTGGATTCTAGGTCTAGTTTCAGTGAAATAATTCATCAAGAAATATGTTACAATAAGTACTTAGCAGACCAGAAACCCAGGTCTCTACTTTCTCCTTTGGTCCAGGCCTTCCCTCTCTCAACCCACTAGTGCCCTGAGTCCCATTTGTGAGCAAGCTTTCTCACTCTCTTGCCCAATGAATACTTAATTGTACTTTTGAAGAGTCAAACATCACCTGCAAAAGTAAAAAAGGCCACCATTCTTGCCAAAATATGCTGCTGTGGTAGTGACAGATGTCCTATATCTGTGAGATATGGGCTTAGAGAACAGGACAAAATGCCTATCTCCCACATCTTCACAGAACAAACTAACTTTGGGAGAGGAATAGCAGCACCATGACCCTTTAATTCCTTCCATTTTGGGGAGGAAAGAACTTCTCACCTGTCTCCAAAAGCAGCATCGGATTCGTAACAGCAGACTGTTAGGTACCTATGTCTATAACACAAGAAGAGTACACCTAGAACACATCATCCTTCATAAGTATTTCGCATTGTGTTCTTCAGATAATTCCTACTCAGAAGTCTTATTCATAAATGTCTAACCTACCCATGAAGTATATGAAGAGCTGAAGCACCAAATGCAAGATCATTATTGCACTGGGCAGCCAGCCACCTGAACATAAAGCATCGCACTGCTCACGGCCTGCAGCACATGAGCCCTTTTGGGGACCTGGCCCTCGGAGCTCTCAACCCTCCCTTCAGTGACTTCTATTTGTATTTGGCTGATGAGTCTCTACTCAACAGTTTTGCTGGAAATCGCAATGCTCTAGCTCTTTATAATCACCTGATCCAACCCCTTCCCGGCAGCTACAAGCACAGGCGAGCAGTACTCCATTTCCTCCACCCATCTTCAGAGCCCAAACCTTTCACCAGGCAAGCATCTTGACATCCTGTTGTCCTGGAACCAGTGAATCAGAAAGTTCCTTCCTTGCAATTGTGTTCTTTGGAGGTGGAGAATAATTAACTTCCCCCTTCCCTCCCCCTTCCTCCTGCCACTGTCATACTAAGAAATTCAGTGGACTCTGCCTGCAAAAGAAAAAAAAAAAAAAAGCCATCATAATTCAGTGCCAGAGAAAGTTTGGTTGACCAAAGCACAGCCTGGGCTTCCCAAGGACACTGCTTCACAACATCCCATCATCTGGTCCAGGCACACTCTGGTTCTTTTGTTTTTGTTTTTAAAGTGCCCTTCAAGAAGTTAATGAGTCAATAATAGAAGTTGAATTTGATAGGCTACCAAAAGTGTGAACACCAAAAATAATCAAACTTAAAAATAAATTATCTGAGATTCATACTCTGAAATATATTTTCCTGGCAAAATAAAACCTTATAACAGTTCATAAGGAGCTTCAAGGATTGCATACAAAAGCCATCCACTGTGAAGTTAACTAGGACATTTAAATTTAAAGCATCTTTGCTTCCTACACTTGCGTGGAACTGCATCTGGAGGGAGATTTTGTGCTCCTTTTCAATAGGAAGGACAAAATTCCCATTCCAGGCTATTGCCTTGCATAAGTAAGCTCTCCAAAAACAGGGTTTGATAAGGGAAAACGCTGATACTCTCACTAGCACCATGTTGTTCATTTGTCTTCGGGGCATGAAGGTGTCTGTCTCCATTACCAACAAGGCTGGCTGACTAATACCTCGTACTCCCATATTTATAAGAAATCTAACTACTTACTGATACTTGATTTTTAAAGAATCATAGTAGGCCTCCAATACATAAGTGAAAAGAAGGTGGGAGGAAAAGTTACTAGGTCAACAGATACATGTATGATTTTTAAAAGAGTTCAAAGGACTAAAAATTGCAACCTTAAAAATAAACATCGAACCTAATTATATCTATAAAATGAATCAATTACTCTGGCTTGCTCCCATGACCGAAAAGACAAAAACAAATAAACAAACAAAACCCCCCACAAACATAAAACCAAAACACATCCCCCCCAGAATCAAAAATTCAGTTGTCCATCATGTATAAGTAACAATCTTAGGATCCTTCTGAGTATGCATTATACCAATTCAAGTGAGCAAAGAAAAGTTGCTGTGTATGATGCATGGGATGGCTCTAGCTAAAGGGAAATCTGCAAGAACTGAAATGCCTACTAGAAGAACACAGACAAAACCGACTAAATAATAATAAAAAACAGACAAAAAGAAATGGGAGGGGGGAACCCTGGTTACTATGCAGTACAATGAAAAACACTGTTTGAAACTAAAGGAACGTGAAGGTGGAAAAGAAGAAGCACACTCAGCACTGACTAATATTCTAAATACTGGAGGACAGTAGTCCTGCTTTGAAATCTTCTCCATTAGAACAGGGGAAATTTGTGCTGTCTCACTGACATGAACAGAAAGAAGATTTTTTTGTGAAGTAAGAGGGGGGAATTAAAGTATTAATTATAATGTGTTGTGATACCCCCAAGATCAGCCCTATCTTTTTCGCTACAGTATAGTCCCTAGGCATACAGCTAACTACTCCTTGATCATTATCCTGGCTAAAACTAAAGCTTCTGAAATTTAGGAGGATCATATCCAACAGAATTTCTTTCATCTCTAATAATTGCTAAACTAGCATAATTACTCATACTTGAGGTGAAATATAGTGCATGGTAAAAACCCAAGTTGTTTAGAATTAAAGTTAAAAAAAAATAAACCTCACAACCTCTCTTGATTTCCACGAGTTCATGTTTTGTCAGAATCTAAGCCAATTGTTGCCTAATGATTTAGAAGTATTTAGAAGCTTCCCTTGCACAACCTGACAGAGAGAGCAACTTGGAAACTTTAGTGCTTTGTAGTAACAACATTGGCAAATGTATTTGCAAACATACAGGTACATTTTCACAACATGAAATAACACACACCCAATTCTTCCTAGAGATATACGCTGTCCCTTTAGGAAAAAAAAAAAATGTACACATGTACATATTCCATGATTCAGAATTTACTAAAATACTGTTTTTATCAGTCCCCAATTGGGACTGGTTTTGACCTCAGATAGCTCCACAGGAATGAATAGAAACCTTAAAATACAACTGAGTAAAGATGTTAAGAGGCCTGTCCTAAGGTATTTATACTTTATTTTAGTCAATTTACAAAGTCAGCTCCAACAAGCTTATTACAGTGCTCTGCACAGAAAAACACTGAATCGACATGGTTTGTATAAAATGCTGAGTTCTTCTAGATCCTTTCCTCATTTACAGACATTTAACAGAAACACTTTTTTTTCAAAATTTTTGATTTTCTAATACTGAATCGTGCGTTCCATAACAAAAAAAAAAAAAAAAAAAAAAAAAAAAAAGAGAGCTCAGAAACCAGGTGTATGCCAGACAGAATGAAGTACAGAGGAATATAAAGCCTTTCAGGACAGCTTAGATGACAGTGAATAGCATTATCCTACACACATTAGGAACCTGCTCCCACACTGACAGCTTCCCTCGCTACACAAGTTAGCAGCAACTAGGGAAAACCAAACCAAACCAAACACACAGTATTTTTAAACCTTTTGAAGCACTTCTGCCACAAGATTTCAGCTTTATGAAAACCAGCAGTTCAACCAGAAACTGTTCAAATCTATAGTGCTCAGTCCTAATAGTACCTGCCCTTAGGAAATAGATGGCAATGGTCAATAAACCTCATGCTGGCCCCAAAAGCAAAAGGGGAGCATTACTGCAATCCTAAAGCTAATCAAGTTCGTCAATACCATTACACATTGCCAGTGTCAATGAAAATTACTAAAGGTTAGGGACTTTTTTTTTTTCTTTTTTAACATGTAAAGAAGCAGGGGCACACTTTAGCAAGTCGGAAAAAGAACGCTCTGAATACCCTGCATTATAAAAAGAGGCTAATCTTATATCTATCCTCTAATTTGTTTTTTTTCATGTACACTTTTATGTCCAGTATCTTAAATTTTACCCCTTTTTTAGACGGCCAAATACAAGCCAGCAGTCCACTCAGGCACCAGACAGATGTTTTTGCTTTTCAGGCCAAATGGAATCTTCTGAATTTTTTGTTCCCTCCCTAGAAGATGATGACGCCAAATGACAGAGGTCCTAAAACCAGCCCAATCAGAAAAAAAAAAAAAAAAAAAAAAAAAAAAGAAAAATCTTTGGATCAGTCACACTGGAACTTTAAGTTCACAGAAATCATGCCAATACTAATTGCTGGTTTTGTTTATGCTAGATTGATTACAGTCTAATCAGCAGACAATCTAATGACTTTAGAGTCTTGTCCATGTAATTCAGAGGTTGGGGAGGGCTGGGGGCTGAGAATAAACATTCAACTAGTTGACATGCACAGGAATCTAAGGGCTACTGTTTGAAGGGGATCTGAATGTCAAATTTTCTCTGAACTGTCATTGCTATTAAAAAGGGGTTTTTTTTTTGTTTTAATCCCTTACTAGTCTATCTTCCCTAGAACTCAACCACATTGACTGCATCTCTGTACAAGAAATACCCTTTAACTTTAAATTTATGATAAGAAAACAAATGACATTAAAACGCAGCTACATTTACTCAGTCCACCAGCACTCTGCATAAATTGTGCTGCAGTTGTAAATTCAGCCAGGATGCACTGAGTACTTGGGTTTCGTTGAAAAGAGGGCACAACTTTAAGAAATGCTCTGGGCTTGCCAAGTGTTTCAAGATCAAGTCTGTTTTAAGCAGAACATAGATATGTAATGCAGTAGATAAATTTTTCCTTCTCATCTTTCTAGGAACTAAACATTTAGTAATTTTATTACCGCAGGCAAATGTGGGACAAAAATTTCCTTGGAAGCAACAAAATCAAAAAGTTTTTAAAAAGGTGACTTTCAGAGACCGGTGCATCTACTAAATGTGTTGGGCTATGCTACATTCCTGTGAAGGCTTATTGCACACCTACGATTCAAGGATTTTTGTGCGTGACTTTAACATAATGAGTATTACCTGGCTTTAGCTTACATAAACGTGGGTTTAAAATTTAGTAGGACTGCATCTTCATTCAGATCTCTATAAGGCATACCTGCTTCTCTTCACGAGCGACTCCATAACATCGATTTGCTCTAAACTTCTCATCGCAAGCTGTTAGTAAAGGCAAAAGAAAATTCTCAAACCTTCCCAAATCTAAAAATCCATGAAGGAAAAAAGGGTGTGCGTGGGGGGATGCCAGTAACCTGCGTGCGATACCTACAAAGCATGCCAAGGCACAAAAAGGGTCTGCCATTCAGATAGCCAAGTTAAACAAGACACGGCCAAGCTGCTCTTCTCCTCTCCCTTTGCTTTCTCATTCGGGGTCACCAGGATGGTTTTCCTCAGGGCATACCACTGCCCTGAGGTATCCCAGGTTAAGAGAGCTGCAGCACTCGCCCTTCTTCAATGTCCCTCTTCTACCCAGTGGCTCTTTGGGAATTTTAAAAAGGGGTATCGTGTCTCTGACTTATCTTCCCTCACCTGCTTTTCTCCTGTTCCTCCCGCACGCCCTGCCACATGTATGCATCAGGCAATTTTGAGCAGGTAAATGGCATCTAAGAGAGGGTAGGGCTTGAGTAGGTAAATGGCATAGAGGGGATTTTTTTTTTTTTTGCAGAAACTATCCAATGGAATGGAATTAATTAATGAGCAAAATGAAATATAGGTCAGAATCAATGAATTTGATGCAGCTGATCCTTCCTCTACCTAAGAGTACCTGGCAGTAGAACTTTTTTCCTCCTTCCTAAAGCCATGCAAGATACTCAAATCAAAATGCTTCCAAAAGGTTTTTTTTTTTTTTTTGGTCACAGCCTAATAGAATATTCATAAGAGACAGTGCTTCTCACAGACAGTAAACACAAATTACTTTTTTTTTCTCTCAGATAGATGCTTTTATTATTTTTAAATTGCAGAAAGCACATCTAATGTTGGTCATGCCTTTTTTGTTTCCCAAGTCCAAACCTGAGATGTAACCAGCAGGAATGGCTGAGGGACAGTCAGACCAAAGTTGGCAGCAAACCAAAGCAGAAGAGAGAGAAAAAAAAATAAAGGAGCAAAAAAGAAAAAGGAAAAATGGAAACAGAAACCAGGGCAATTCAAAAGAAGCATATTTTCAAAAACAGATGAAATTTTAGTCATTAATGACTTCTTAACACCCACTGTTTCAGATGAACATTAGTTTCATGCATTCAATCTAAAAAACTCAATTGTCATTTTGTTTTAATGTATTTACCTGCCTTGTATCACTATTCCCCTAAGATATAAGTTTCAAATTAAGTTATCAAAAGTGACAGACATATCAAAAATATCTCTTATACCTTCCCCCCAGAAAGGCTTGCTAAGTACTTGACAAATTGGAAATCTAACATGTAACTATATTTTATTTAGATGTGAAACGGCACTCATGAGTTTAAATAACTCATTTACATACATTTAAAGAACAGTTTTTCAGAGAAGCGATTTGAAATACTGTTTATTGTTAAAATGCAGAACTATATTTTGTATCGAGTTAATCAGTAATATTTCACACACACCCCAAAAAAAGAATTTAGGTAAATGTTACATTTCAGTCATAGTTGAAAATCTCCTTGCAACATTACTTATAGCTTTTGTTTCTTCACTAAAAATGAAGATGTAGTATCTGACGGGCAGACTCTTTATCAATGAATTTAAATGCTATTTCTACACAAGCATCTTCAACTTCTCAGATGATCCATATTGTTAGCCCTTTCGGAAATCCTACAGTCAAGCTGCTTCAGAATTCACTATTAATCCACTCAGAAAGGGACATGATTCAAGAAAAGTAAAATAGGGAAAACGAAGAGGATATTTGAACAAAGGCCACCAAGAATGATAATCTACTCCCCAAAGGTAATTACTGCAGCAATAATTACAGATGATGATTGATTTACTGCCTGCTTTTAGTTGAAAATAGTAAATAAGATACTGTAAAGAAACGTATATCATGTCTAGCCTGAGCATTAAGAGGTTTTCTTAATTCAGTAGTTGATTGTCAGCAAATGCAAGCAGCTCTTTCCGAATTGTACAATGTTGCTATTTTCTCATTTTAGGGACTCTTAAGCTATTGGTACAGAAGGGTAAGCCTGTACCTATGCGTAAAATGGAAGCTGTATCTTTTGTTTTAAATTAAGTGCAATGTATTTGAAGGAAGTATTTGAAACAAACCTCCTTTCTGCAATGGCTTTAACATACAGCTATGAGCAAAAGATGCCCAAGCCTAACAGAAAAACAATATGCTCTTTGCCAGTGAATTCCGCAAATTTGTTCATCCGCACTGAAATACTTGGGGGTCTAGGAGGACCCTTCGGCTAAAGTTTCCCAGCATCTTTTTGCAAATATGGCTAATTGGTCGCTTCTCCTGCAGGCTCTGAAACTCCTAAGCGCCCGCAGAAAATCCCTCCCGGGGAAGCTCGGAGTACGAACGCGTGCACAAAGCCAACAGGACACGCGTTGGGGCATCGTTTGTACAAGCTGAAGTGAAGAGCAGCACGTTCGTTCTTCACGATGATGCCAAACAAAAGCACTACTGAACTGCACAAACTTCAGCAAACTAGGTGCAGGCTACAGCAGCAGGTAAAGCAGTAAATTCAAGGCACCCTTTATTTAAAAATAAATATCAGGAGAGCAGGAGAGGTGGGGTTTTTTTTTGTGTGTGTGTGTGTGTGTGTGTGCGTGTGTGAAGCCTGCTCCAAAGCTCACTGAAGTCAACAGGAAGACTTTGAAGAGGGAACTCCTGGAAAGAGTTGCTCCGAGCGAGGCTGGGGCACTTTTGCCAGGTCCGCCTGCGCGACTCCCCGGGAGCGGCACCCGCTCCCGCTCCCTGCGGCGGGACCCGCGCGGGCCGCGGGCGCCCGGCCCCTGCCCCGCAGCGCGCAGGGAACAAGGGGGCCTGCGGCCCGCCCGCGTCCCGCGGCGAGGCCAGACCCGGGAGCTACCTGCCCCGCGCTGAGCGGGCCCCCTCCCCGCCGCCAAAAAAACGGAGGAACACACGAAATACAGCGCGTAACCAGCGCGCACGGTGACCTAGCGCAACTTACGCCTCGCGCGCTACGCGCCCCGCGCGCGGGGGGGACACGAGCCTGGCCCCGGGGGGGCGGCCGCTCCCGGCCTCCGTGCGCGGCTCCCCGGGGCGGCGGGGCCGCGCGGAGGCGGCGAGGGGCCGCCGGGGGGCGGCCGCGCGGAGCGGGGGAGGGGGCGCCCCGGGCCGGGCCGTGCCGT